>NW_005842200.1:1337948-1340832 GCF_000455745.1 Alligator sinensis | reverse complement strand
GATTATCGCTCCCGGCCCGGCGCGCGGGGAAGGCGCATTGTGCGCAGCGCGGTGCGGTGCGGCGCTGCGGGGCGGGGCGGCGCCGGGCCCCAAACAATAGCGCGATGGAGCTGCTCGGGCTGCCGGGCGCGGCGCGGCGCGGGGACGCGAGTGAAGCCCCGCGGGCTTCGGGCGCCCGGCCCGGGCCAAGCCGCGCCCCGTCCTTGCCCCGGGGCGGCTCCTGCAGGACAGAGCAGGGCACCCCGGCTCCGGGGGGTCGAAGGGTCGAGCAGGTGCTTTGTGACGTGCCCTGCAGCCCAGCTGCACCCCCAGGACACACCGGGACTCCCCCCAATGTGAAGCGCGAGAGACCCTGTTAAACCTCCGAGATTGCTGCTCTGGGCACACCTGAACCGAGAGGATGATCAGGCTGCTTAACTTAGCAGGGGGTGAAGCATGCTGCAAGCTCTTGCCCCTCTGACAGCCATAGCGGGTACAGGAGGGGGCACGTGCCCCCCTGGCAGCTGACACCCACGCTGATGGCAGGGCTGGTGCCCCCCTAGATTCAGGAGGTCATCGGCAGCTTATGTGGGTGCCCCCCCCAGATTCAGGAGGCACCAGTCACTGATGTGGACAGCCCTGCCGTAGACCATGTGGCCGGTGGGCTCTGGGGTCCCCCATAGGTTAACCCAGGGGTAGGCAACCTCCAGCAAACGTGCCAGACTGTGTGGGGCACACAATGGCATTGTGCTCGGCCTGCGCGCCTCAGGGCAGACAGCAGGGAAGTAGCTGGGGCTGCGCTGCCACAGGGATCAGGCCCCTCACAGCTCCCCCGCCACCTGCCAACATCTGACAGTTGAGGTTGCAGGTGTTTTTGGAGCTCTGCCCAAAACCGCTGCCAACCCTTGATTAACCTAAAGCCCTAGGATCCCTGTTGTGGGGTTGCTCCTCCCATCGCTCTCTTGTTGCTGCTACTGCTCCTGGAGTTTCCAAGCTCTCGTCCCTCCTCCCGCTTGCTGCCTGCCCTGCCCCTGAGTGTGGGCAAGGCAGCAGGGCCCAAGGGGACTGAGGGATCCTGCCGCAGAGAGAGTCAGGGGACTAGAGGTGCTGGCACAGCAAAGCAGGAGGGTCCACCCCATGGCACCATGGATATTTCAAGCTTGCATAATGCACAGCCTTTGGCCCCCAGCCACTCAGGAGTTCGACAGTCTTGCATGGTCTTTAAGGTGCCACCTTGTCCTGCCTTCTCCTTATTTGAGACTAGCACAACTAACTGCTCCTCTCTACTATTAAAAGTTCACTACAAATGAAGGACTTTAAAAAGTCAACTCAAACTTAAAGTAATAAGTTATTATTCATGTGCTTATTAATGCAGCTATACTTAGTGTTCATGTTTACTAGAAATTAATCCTTTTTTGCTACAGTTTGTTTCACATTTTAAACGGGAGAAACCTGAAGAGTGAATCTGGACGAGCAACTGCACTAGTTTCCAAACGCTGATAGAGTGCAGGCTGAAAGAACAGACAGAACTTCAAGAGCCAGTAAATCCTGAGATATATGGTAATACCCTCAAGTAACTCTGCCTCAGTTTCTTTTGCTGTGCAGTGGGGATAATAATATAACAGGATTTTATTTGTAATGCCCAGTCCTTGACACCAGTAGACGCTGGTAGACATTCCATGACTAAAACCCCATAGATGGCTTTGAAAGTGAAGTATTTAGGGATTCTCTCTCATTACCACATCTCCCAGCAACTGATTGTAAAAAAATTAAAGAACCAAGTGCTGTTTATTGTTCTGTACTGCTGCAAAGATGCAAATTTCCTTTGATACCTCTCTTTTGCGAATCAAAGACATCATGAAAGTCAAGGTCAACAAAGATATGGCCCAGAGCTCCATTTAAAATAAAAGAGGGAGACAGTTTGTGGTACACAATTTACTAAACCAGTACTGCCCAACATTTCACAGAATCATAGAAAATTAGGGTTAGAAAGGGCCTCAGGAGGCATAGGCAATGCGTAGGGGGGGCACATGCCCCCCTCCCCCTCGAAATTAGCCCATGCCAGCCCCGAGATTGTGGGGGCACTGAGAGAAATGCTGGTGGCATTTCTGGGTTTGCCAGATTGGCCACTGGGGGGCCCCCCCCCCCCCCAAGTCGGCAATCAGCCGCTGATGCCCTCCCAGGATCAGGAGGCACCAGTCACCCATGTCAGGAGGCCATCTAGTACAATCCCCTACTCAAAGCAGGACCATCCCCAACTATATTATTATTTCATCCCGGTGGGCCAGATGGATGGTGCAGGGCCTGTCTACAGCCCAGACCCATGCACCAGCCCAGCCTTATGCACCTGCATGCAGCCACACATGCTGGCATGATCTGGTGCACATAGCCACATTATCCAACCTGGGGAGCTCCCCACAGACCTCAAAATCTGGCAGCAGGGGAGTAGCAATGAATGCTGCCCCAGCTTTGCTGCTGCCGAATTCTCAGACCTGTGGGAAGCCCAGCAGGCTGGATGACAAAGCTGTGCAAGCTGAAAGTGGTTCATGGCCTGGGTCTGTTCAGTCTTTTCTTTCTAAAACTAAAAGCCACAATGAGGTTTCTCCACAAAAATCTTAAACTTTATGAAGTTTAAGACAGTTTAGACTAAAGCTAGTTTACATAGGCCAAGCATGACCTAAAAACTCACTCACTTTTCCTGATGTAAAACTAGTCAGGTTATAGCCAGAAGCCTAGGCTATAATCCCCCCCACCCTAAATGTTACTCTGCAGCTTCATTAGGAAAAAAGTGCTTTTGTACAGGTCAGAATTATGTACAAGATAAACTCAGCCTTTTTCATAAACTAGACAGACTTAGATCCAAATCTGTTTCATTCAGACATGAAAAAAAGAAATGTGTTGGGGG
>NW_005842200.1:1336663-1337917 GCF_000455745.1 Alligator sinensis | reverse complement strand
AAAAAAAAAAAAAGATGGGGGGGGGGGGGGGGGGGGGAGGGGAGAAAATGAGGTCAGGAAATAAAGATGGAAAAAAGGAGAAAATACAGGTGAACAAATGGAGCCGCAGAAGTGATGATTCTGACACTGACTTCCCACTTAATTATTGCTTAACCAAAAACTGTTTGAATCAAATTTTAGAGCTAGTTGAACAAACAATGAATTAAATCTCACAAAAATTGAGAATACAAGGAATAGCTAGTTTAAATTTAAAAAAAATATAACGATGGGCAGAAAGTATGTGCTCCAATTCTTCTGCAACACTCTAGAAAAATATATTGACAGTCGCTCTTATTTTATTGTGCACAGAAAGCTTTCAGGTAGTCTTAACTAACATAATCTGACAATGTAGTTAATTGATTAGTGTATTGTACAATAGTTGCAGGATATCTTCATGATAATATAAGATCACTACTTCTCAGAAGGAGGATATATTTTCAGCAGTATTACTTTGGGGTGAGATGATAACAAAGGCTGCTATTTTATCCACAGAGTTATGAGCAAATAGTGTATTTCCCAGGAAATATTTCAGAGTCATATTTCTTTTAAAAGCAAAAAAAGAAGAAGAAGAAGAAGAAAATAAACGGTTAGCAATCCCCATCTACCAGACTCTTCTCCCTCCTCCCAAAAGTTTTAAATGGTTATTTAAAGCAGGGTTGAGGAGCCATCCCTCTGCTGCACACTATTAACATGGCCAATTAATGGCCTTCTCCCACCTTGTATTCAGTACCTCACAGAATCTCTCTAAGCACATATTGAAAAAGGTTTTTCACATGAAAGAGTTCCTCCATTTGAAGAGAAGAATTCAGAGCAAATTTCATTCTGCTTTTGTACTATTTGAAGCTAAGGACTGTTACTAAAGTTAATCAAATACATAATAGAACACCAGATTTAAGTTTTGGATATTTTATTTGGAAAAACAGCTAGAATTATGTGAATAACTGATACCTTAAATTCAGTGCTCAAACTGAAAAAATAGCTTACAAATTTGTTTCACATTGACCTGAAATTAAAATCTGGGGTTATTTTGGCTTGTGGGGGGGGGGGGGGAATTATTAATGCATCCAAATTAAACATTTTGTTTTCAAGTATTTAAACTAGTATTTTTAATGAAAGCCCAGAAAACAAAGAGCTCCATTCACAAGGAGACTTAGCTGAGAAAAAGGAGCTTGGAGGTGAGAGTCATCCTCTAGTAGCCCAGTCACTAGGGCACTC
>NW_005842200.1:1300040-1336653 GCF_000455745.1 Alligator sinensis | reverse complement strand
TGGATTCAGAGGAGAAACTCAGCCCTCCCCACTCAGCTGCATATAGGCTACACGTGCTAGAGGGAGCAAAGGGGCCTTTTCTTTTGTGAATGGTGCCTTACATACAATGGGAATGAGATGTTGCTGACTATAGTAGATATAGAGAAGTGGTCCATTTCCTAAGCACAAATCTAGACACTTTAATTATGCTTTTTTTCTTTTTAAAGGAAAAATTTGACTCAAAGTTTCAGGTACGGTTTTTGTTTTTATTAGCCAGTGGTGAAGGCTGTATATTAGCTCAGGGTCATTAAAGGGAGCAGGAACACAAACATACAGATCTCAAAAAAAATATAGAGTTGAATCAAAGATAAGATACAGCCCTAGTATCCATTTCCCCCTACAGTCTATATATGTAATGACAAGAAGATGACTACATACCAAAAGCCAGTTAGCTGGTTTAACATTATATACTTCAACAGAATAGTTTAGATACCTTTGTTATATTATAAGAAGTATTTGCATTGAAGTGTTGAATCAAAACTATTTTAAAGCCAAGTTCTGCAAAGGGAGGGCTGAACATGTTTGACTTTGTTGGGAGTTCAAGCAACTAAGGAACTCAAAATCTTCATGTAAAAGCAGAGGAAATCCTTGAGAGTTAGCTATGTTAGTTTTCTTTTTCCTTTCATTAAAAAAGATGACCAAACTAAAATTACCAAGAGTTTCTACTGCATTTGATCTTTATAAACATTAATCATCCTTGAGTAAGTATTACTATCTCTATTTTACAGAAGGGGACAGTGTGAGAGAATGAAAAGTTATCAGCTTAACAAAATCAGCGTGAAAGCTGGGGTTAGAATTCAGAAGTCCTGATATCCAGTTCAAAGATCATGCCTTTCCTTGATTTAAAGACCCTGTAACTGCTATCATAAAAAGGAGGTGTTTCAAATCTCAGGCAGATGAAAATTCTGAAGCCATAACCCTTTATTATTTTTCTTAAGATGACAAACAAGCTTGCAAATAAGCAACTGACACATCTCTAAATAGCAGGGCAGGTTGGTGCTGCCATTTATACATGTAAAAAGTTCATAGGTGAATTGAATGCAAATTATTAATGACAAGAGAGTATAAATTGAAGAGGGTCCATCCTAAAGCTAAAACCAAAATGGGATATAATTGAACTGGTATGAAGGAAAATTACCCTCACGTTAGGGAAAACTGAACTTCAGTCTTAAAGTGTTTCTAAGTCCGTGTGGTCAAGGTGGTATTTCTCCCTTGCTACCCTACTTATTGCACGTATTCAACCAGCAGTCTTTCAAGGAGGAAATTAAAATGGCTTTCCTTTATTACCACTGGCTGACTTGCTGCTTGACAAGCCTCCAACACAATCACAGGAATCAACTTTGGTGGTATGCTCACAAAAAATGCTGAAACTTCAGTCTCTATATTGCTGGCATATAATGAGGTTCCTTTCAGAGCCCCAGGCTGCAGAAACAAGGGAGAGAGAAAACATGTGTGCTCATGTTGCAGAGGAGTAAGAAAGTCTCCATCCAAATTAGAACTGTAGACACTACCAGCCAGCAAAGAGGAAAAAGTTGACCAGAGGGCCTAAAAAGAAAAATGTCTTCAATTCCAGGATCAGTACTATCCCTGTTGTTTTTATAAAAGTAGGGGTTTCCAGCCAAGCTGTGAACTGGAGCTATCCTAGAGATACCATGCAACTACAGGGGAAGAACCACACCTATTGCTGGTGATGCCTCAATTTTGGACTGTGGTGAAAGAGGAAGAGAAGCTTGTGTCAGGATCGCAGAGCTCTTGGGCAACGAGCCTGGGCTATAGACTTCCCCTAGCTGGGACCAGTGAAACATTAGCCAGGTAAGATGATTTCATGCCTGTGCCTGGGGTAACTGTAAGATTGATTGCCCTGTGGAACTGTCTACTGAGACAAAAAACACAGGTATTCAGGACTGCACCTGGCAGCAGGCACTCTAGCTGGCAACTTTCAGGCCTGTGGCAGCTGTTCCACATCCATCTACATATCCTGCCCATTCTGACTTCAGTCCTGTTCCTGTTTGCTATCACCTTTGCTATCCTGTTTGCTGCAGCCTTACTCCCTGGCCTTCTGTCCTGGCTGCTGACCCTCAGCATCATGGTTCTGCTCCTTGGCTCCTGATCTCCAGTTCATATCTTGGTTGCAGACCTTGGCCCCTAACCATTGAGCAGAAGCACTCACACCAGTGGCCCTGCAGGTTGGCTCCATAGAATACAGACTCTCCAGTCAGCACAAAGACTGTGGGATATTTCCTGGGCTGTGTTCCTCAGTCTCCTCTTTAGGCCATTACTTTTCCCAGATCACAGCAATAAAACACGCTCCAGCAGGGAGCTTTTCCTCAAGCAGCTGAGAAAGGACTAAGAAAAAGATCAGAGTGATAAATGTAAGATAAAATGAAGAAACATGAGAAAAATCCATATAGGCAGCTGAAAAGCAGAAAAAAGAAATAGGAAGGTAGAGGGCATATTTTAGAGGCAGAAGTAGTGAAAAAATAAAATTAAAAACTGGGGAGAAAAATTAACAGAACAACATTACAGGTGTCTGCAGTGTTACAATCCTACTAGATATCCAGTTATACTACATACAGCAGGGGTGGGCAAAATACAGCCCATGGGCTGGACCTGGCCCACCAAAGGATTTTGTCTGGCCCACAGGGGGTCTCTCAGCTCCACCCAGCCCAGGTGTTGGGGGCAACCCGGGCTGTGCTGCATACAACCAGTCCCACTGTCCCCGGGCATACAGCAGGGCTAGGGCAGCACAGCAATTTGATTTGCTTCCCAGCAATGGCGACTCCATCCACCACCATACCTGCCTGTCCACTCTGCACCCATTGCTGAGGGCAGGACCCATGCTAGCTGGGTGCATGGTCAGACAGATGGGATGGGACCACAGGAAGGCAGGGAGCAGTGTCTGGGAGCAGGTAGGGCCAGGATCACAAGGCAGGATCATGGGGGTGGTGACAGTACAGGGCTGGAGCAGAGTTGGGATCAACTGCCCACATGTCCCTGCCATGAGCGCTGGTTCTGTGGGCAGGGGCATGCAGTGAGTGGGTCATGGCTTTGCCCTGAGCCTTGGCCCCATCCTGCAACCATCCTGCAATCCTGGCCCTGGCCCCGCTTGCCCATCCCTCTCCTAGATGCTGCTTCCTGCCCACTTACAGCCCCATCCCATCTGCCTGGCCATACACACTACCTACATGTGGTCTTGGTCTATCTCCATGGAGACCCCAGCATCATGGGGCAGTGACAGGACAGGGGTGGAGCCTAGGGCACAGCCACAATCTGCCCTGCCCTCGGAACTGGTGCCCATTGTGGGGACATGTGGGGAGCAGACTGTGGCTCTGTCCAGGACCCTGGCCATATGCTTTCATGGCCCTGCAATCCCAGCCCTGCCCCTGCCCGCCCACCCACCCATCCATCCTGCTTCTGGATGCCTCTCCACACCTGCCCATCCCAGCCACTTACGGAGTTTTGGTAAGCTCTTGTGGGAAGGGTGAGGAGGGGAGGGGCAGGAGGAGTGCTGACCTGGCCCACAGCAGCTCACCAGGGCTAAGTACCAACAGTCATCAAGGCTGAATCAATTCAGTCTTTGTTGGTTAGTCTAAGCTATGCAGATTGAACTGATAAGCAAGTGAACAGAATTCACTTTTGATTCCGGAAATGCAGTCACATGCCTGCAGTGGCCCAGGCCAGAAGCTGGGGGGTGCTACAGTATGCCTCCCTACTCCACTGGAGCAGACAGCTTGGGCCAAAGCTAGCTCATCAACCCTGAGAGGGAGAAGGGGGGGTGCAGGAGAGGTGCAAAGCATCCTGGGATGCTAGGGTACTGTGAGTTAAACTGAATCTGGAGGGGATCTGGGACAGAAGTTCAATAAACCGATTTAACCTAAATCAGTTAAGTCTGATACTACATCCATTCAGGTTTATCTTAAACCAGTTTCAGCCATTTTGAAAGCAGTTTATATGCACTGAACTTCTATTGCATTAAAGATTTGAACTGGTTTCCAATCACTTATCCCAGTATATGTGTAATTTCTATCCCTAGCCCAAAACTCCCTAAGTGGCCCTCGAGCCCAAATAATTGTCCATACCTGACATACAGCCTTCCCACAAAAGTTGGGTAAACAAAGATTTGAATGGTTAATGTAAATAAATCCATGCAGAAAAAGGTCTAATAAAAAAGTGGGAAAATCCCACACAAACCAGCCACCATCACCACACACACACAAAGACACATGCAAACGCAAAGTTGCAATTTTTAAATGTACAAATAATGTCATATAAAGTTAGAACTGTACACAACTAAGATCCCCTTCTAAAGAAGACAGCTTTATGCAATCCTTTATTGCTTAGTTTGTTAACAGACTGCAATTGTCTAATATTTTAGGAAGCAATTTTGTGTTTCTCTTTCACTACTTCACTCAGATATACATTGTAACATATCCTCTTCCAGAACACAGAGACTTCAGTCACTAATGCTATTCATTTGTCACTTTCCACTAGTACTCATTGTCATTCAAATACGCAAGAGAAACCAAGCATTTGACTGCCCAAGCTTGTAACCCCAGGTTACAAAAAGGGAAGCTTCTGGTGATGGATTTATCTGCTACAAGAGAGTTAGACATTTGCTCAAAATATCCTCTCTTGTTGGACAAAGCATTTGAAAAATACATTTAAAAAAAAGAAATTCATTCAGAGGTTGAAGGTGTTAGAGAGAAAGGAGGGGAAAACACTTTTAAAGGTAAGAGGGGAACATATTTCAAGCTTATCACAAGGCAAGTTTACAGCCTACCTCCAGAATAATATCAGGTTATATTATGCTATGGGAGTAATCCTAGCTTAATTACTGCACCATTTAAACTAGTTTCAGATCATATTTCTCTCCCTGTTATGTTTTGGAAAAGTGTGATGACAGGAATGCAGTGCTGCTGCACACATGCTGTATTTCATTGATTAATTTTTCTATGTGTTAGCTTATACAGTGCAGTATTTATTTTAACTTGCACAGTTTTTAGGTAAATTCTGCCTCCCCTAAAGCCTCGTTAAAGGAAGAAAGGCCCTCCTGTATGCATTTTGATTGCCATCATGGCTCCCCCGTACAGAAAACAATTGATAAGGGAGTTTTTATTTGGGCACCCCAAACTACTCAAAATGAAACTCTGTACCAATGGGAACTATTTTACAGGCTATAGTTTCCTTTGATACATACTCCTAGCTCCCATTACCACTGAGCTGATGGGGGAAAAGTTAGAGATAGAATTATGTGCTAATCAGGTAAACTGAACACAAAAAAAACCTGAAAGCTGCACAGACCTTTAAACAGCTAAGCATTTAATTACACCTCCCATATATAATAAAAATAAAAAACCTGGCAGTTTTGATTCCGCCTTTGATAACTGTTCAATTCATTCACAGTCTGCTCACACAAAGGAAACAGTAGTTAAAGATGTGCCAAAAATGCTAACCCTCAAGCTTCTTGTTTTCCACTGGCGTCAAATATCTTTAGTACATGGATATTTCAGTAACAAATTGATATACAGGGGCCAGCTGTGCTACAAGTTAGACAGATAAACCATGTCCAGACAAGCATGGCCATACGGTATGTGGCACCGCAGACACGTCTGCAGTGCAACCACCACAACATACCGCATGCTCAGTTATTCTCCGCACTGCAAGGGAGCAGCGTGGAGGGTTTTTTTAAAAACCCGCAGAAAAAAAAAAGTGGAGTAGCGTACACGGTGGCAGTATGTGCTGCCCAAAGCCAGAGCTTGGCCGGTCAGAGCCAAACTCCACTGCCGGCCAGGCTCTGCACAGCAGGATCACTGGTGTTGCAGCCTCAGGAGGCCCCCAGAACCCCAGATAAGGCTGCTGGGGGCAGCCCACTGCCCAATCTGGGGTAACTTGGCATGCGCCAGAGCACACAAGGCACAGGCATTCCCTGGGGACAACCAGCAGTAGCACAAGGTGCGCCGCCACTAGCTGTCTCTGGGGAACCAAACATCCACTCATGTCTGGACATGGCCATACAGTCCAACCTTCTGATATAAGAGGCTAAAAAACAAAAACAAACATCTAATATATGCCAGTTAGTGGGAAAAGCCATTACTTGTAATCTCTGTTTCTCCAAGACTATAACACACATCTCTGCCTTTTCTCATTCCTCCATGAAGAAATGCATCAGCACCATCTTTTGTTCTGTCTGTTCCAAAGTGAAACAGTGACATATTCCCTAGCCTTTTATTAGGGTTCCTTGGTTCTACAGTAATAGACTACAAAAAGATTTAGTGCTTGCACATCCTTTTAAACAAGAACATATTTTGAAATAAATAGAAGCACTTAGTTATGCTGTTGTATGTGAGCAATAACTGTATGTGAGCAACTGCCATATTTTACAGCAGTAACCATTCATTGGTACACTTAGTTTTATATTTCTAACTCCAGTAGACTGAAGAAATTAGCACTGATTGCACACATATAACTCTGAACAAAACACCAGACACTTCTGAAAATGAGCCACTAAATATGCTCAATGGACATTTTAAAATTCAACCAGCACAGCATGGGAGCTAAATCCTGACAGCTGCTAGCACCCCATGGAGCATTTGTTAAATCACCAAGTCATAAACTCATCCTTTCCTCCCATACTTCTTGATTATATATACACAACGTAGGGAACATGTCTGGACTTATTCTATGTGTCATGCAGGATATCTTACACATCTTTAAGAGAATGGGAAAGCCTGAATGCATAAAATGTAGTCTACCCATCCTTTTGAAGCATACTCTATTCAAGAATATTCTATGTGTACTTGAGGAACTACTTATAATCAAAATAGTGCAAAAATACTTCTGTGTAACACTTGGCTCCCACGTAAGAAGTTTGGAAAAAGGAAACAGTGCAAGTGAGCAGACGCTATATCACACAAAAAAGGCTGCACCTTCTTATCACATCACAGTGGGTATGCTAGTTTCTGAATATTTTGTTACAGTCTCAGAGATTTGTACACTTATTTCCCCATCACAATACAGAAACTTCCAAAAAGTATTACAATGGAAAGGAATTATGAGTAGGACAGCAGAAAGGTTCCTCACCACTGACCTGATCTAGCACCCTTTGGAAAAAAAAAAAGACATAGTAGACTTGATATAAATGGTCTTTGGATCAAGAATCAATGCCCAACTGGAATTTATGAGGAAGGAAGAGAAGGATATGGGCTGGTCATCATACAAATTCTATTACTGTCCCTAGTGTTTCAGTTTTACTTTTGAAGCTCTTACATTACTACCCACACATCCAGAGACTATTCCCTGTGGCAACTGCCCAGTTGGGATTATGGGTTGTGATTAGTACGATTCTTGCTTTCACATCTAAGCACATTTTTCTGAGCACTTCTCCTCATTGCCTATGTTCTGCATTCAAGCAGAGGAACAAGGGAGGGATTTTACCAAAGCTTAGATGGGTTTCCTGCAAGGATTCTATGTTCAGTGTTCATCATCTTGAGACTATTCATGCAATAAAAAAGTAAACTCTTTTAACTTTACTAACTGGTAGCCTGCATCATAATGCACTTTGTAAAAGGTAGCAGAAATGGAGGGGATCTGGAATATATATAACATATAGCTTTGTATATTACTTGTATAGTGTCTTTTGAATGTAAAAGAGAATGATTATTCAGTATACCAGTTATCTTCTAGCACTTCTGAAGATTGCTGTGGGATCTTTAAGTCCTCCTTGAAAGGGCCCCACATAGACTGCCTCATCTGAAGCATGATACTTCCAACAGAGCAGCACTGAAGTATCACACTGGATATGTGAACAAACTCGAGTGTGAATATTTCAACCTACAACTTTCCCACCTGAGTCAAGAATGTGAACAACTGAAGCATGCCAGCACTACAATATGACAGTCTGTTATTATGTTGTTGTATCACTGCAATATCTAAAGGTGAAGCTGTGAAACTAAAATACCTTCAAGACAGAAAATTAAAAGGCGTTCTTGTTCTGAAAAATAAAATCTTCACTGTATCAAGGTAAAAGATTTGCTTCATCAATTGTGTACCAAAGTATGTGAACAGGAATGGAAAAGGATACAATTTCTTTTTAAAATATTGTTGATATTACAGTGTATTGGTATGAAATGCAAAAAACTGCCTGTACTTAATATTCCAAGAACTCTAAAGTTTATTTACATGAACACCACATATTATGTGATTTAAAAAAAAAAAAAAAAGGAATACCCACATTTCTTAATATTAAAAAAATCTTACTCAAAATTGAGATTTTTGATTATGAAAAACAGAGGAGCCAGGGCTTCTAAAAGTTTAATTAAAAACTGATCACTTTTGAGCTGATATCAATACCTTTGCAATCAGTTGGGATAAATCCAGTGAGTCATGCTGCTCATTTTAGGAACTCTAGAAGAAATATCAAGCTCAGCTATGTAAATTTTAAAAGCTTTGTAAAAGAGTTCCATAAGTATTGCAGGCTTCTTTCAAATTATTTCCTTGATGGCCAGATGACACCTATGTTCCTGCCTTCCTTCCTCCCCATTTGTAAGTCAGCTTGGGAAACAGGCCTCAAAAACCTATGGATTTTAGTCATGTTAGGCCACAGGACTAATGCAAAAGCCTTCCATTTTCAGAAAAGGAGTCCACTGCTGTGCCAATTCATGGAGCCAAGAGAAAAACTCAGGCAAACTATAAGAGGAAAAGAAAAAGTTAATGAAGATTTTCAAGTCTCTCTTCTTCAAAACTATCAGTCAGGAAAGGAGCTGTGAGCTTGCGTTTTTTATGTCCAGCTCCTCTGATCACTTTAGCAGCACTAAAAAGAAAAAAAAAAAAAAGTATGGATTTCTACTCACTGAATAGTGATCACTGAAATAACAAACTAAAGAAAAAAAAAGTATTTCTAAAGGCCAATGCTATTATTTAACTGCCAATGAAAACCCCCCTGCTAAAACCCCTTAAATATATCCCCCTGTGTTCCTAATCTGAACACAAAAGGTTGGGATTAAAAAAAAATACTGAGATTAAAACTGCCTGCAGTTTTCAGCTGCAGGGCCAATGATGGCAAGGGTTTAAATCCTCGGCTACTTGCTTCGTAAAGGCACAGCCTGCAGACGGTCCTGAAATGTTCTTTGAAATGTTAAATACTAAATTGAAAGAGGGAAGAAAATAAATATTCTTTATAAAAGAAACTGATCTAACATACTGCTTTTCTAAAATTCATTCAATTCTTTGCTTTCAACAACCAGCCTACAGTATATTCTCAATTTGTTATTGTCTGCAGCTTGAACTTCTCTTGAAATTAAATTCAGGAACAAAATGCCTGAATTATTGCTGGAAACAGCTGCCAAAATATGTATGTTTTACTTCTCAATGCTAGCCTCAAAATAGTTCTCTTATTTCTCTGATGAAAAGACGTATTCTTTATCTGATAAACAATATTCTGATATTATCTGATAAACGTATTCTTTATCTGATAAACAATCTTATTCTTATCACCTAAATCAGATCTTTTCATATAATACATATATATGTATATGCATATGTATGTATATATCTACATATATATAGATATACACACAGAGAATACAACAGAATTTTTATTTTATATGCATACACACACAAATTCTGTGTGCGCATACACACACACACACACACACACACACACACGCACATTTCTTCAGAAACAGGACAGGCAATGTTCTGAATTTCTGATGCATTGTAAGGATGAAGTTACACATTACACTTAGACCGGACTAAGGACACTTAAAACACAAGTGACAAGTTAAAGCTCGTTAACTCATGGTAAGTGCCCTCTGAGTGTCTCAAAGTTACACCACTTCAGGTGAGGGTTATCTCTGGACCATGCTACCTAGCTCGTATTAGGGTAACTTCATTCAGCTTCACAGAGATAAAATGAGCATTCTGCAGTCCTACAGCACCCCTGAGTGCACTACTCCCAGACCTCCCTCCTTCCCCACCCAGAGCAGGGATAGAGTTCAGGTGACCTAGCTCCTATCCACGCTCCAGCTCACCAGCCTTCCAGAGGCAAGAAAGAGTTGCACAAGCAAGAAATGGTATTAATCCTTAACATGAAACTGCTCACAGCACATTCTAACTTTAACACTGTTTAACATTCCACAGACTTAGCATGGGCTAAGAGTAATGCATAGCTTCACCATAAGTACAGGTAACTTTTCTCCTACAAACAGCTCCTTTATAAATAAAAGCAGAAATCTAGGATTAAGAAATACCCACTTATTCTTTGCTTTCCCATAAAAAAAAAAAATCAACCCTTTCTCCAAGAGTAAAGAAAGCATTTGTCCTTGACCATGACAGGTAACAGCACTGGAAGAATATGAGGATGCAAAACCAATAATCACAAAACCAATAATCATTAAAGGCTGGAGAAACTATAATGGTAATATTCCAAAAAGTAACATCACCTAACACTAAGGCCACCAGCAGTTTTCTATACTGTCACACAAAACATAGTAATAAAATATTACTACAGAACTGATACAAGATCAAGTTGGCTGTGATGAACCAGGTTTTCCAATTTAAAATCATGCATGAAAATCTTCATCATCATGAACATTTCACCAAAATCAGATCTTGGTTTATCTTTGAGGATAACTGTTACTTTTACTGTAGTGGTAGCTGAGCACTTACTCAGGGCTACCAACCAAAAATCATTGTTGATCAATGGTTTAGGTCTCTTGTTTCTTCTGCTGGCCATGAAGCATTTAGGACTTTAGACATTTATTTCCTTTCTCCAGACACCCTGGCTTAACACATTTTCTTCCTCCCTTCCTTCCTTCACCTTTTTTTCCATCCTCTGTTCTTTGACATTTTAAGAAATAATTGGCAACATTAAGTTGAAAAAGTGAATTTTTATATTCATTTTGAAAGCCAAGAGATTTATGGTCACCTCCCCCCTGCAGTAATAGTTGCTAGGTTTCAGGGGGCTTCTTACTACCCCTGAAATACCACCCCAGCACAAATCTGGATTAACTATATGTAGCAGCTGCTCATTTACACAGCAGTTCACAAATTCTGAAATTCCTTGGAAATTTGTCTGAAGAAACACTCCAAATGCAGGTGTTTCTACAGAAAAGGACTAGGCACTACCTTCAGTTTAAGTACATTAAACCTACTTTTTTTACTGGCAACTTTATTACCATTGTTTGCATTATTGGTTCTATAATTCTTGTTCACTGAAGTCCTTTAAAACATGCCAGAATAGCAGGTGGAAGACTTTCTAGTTAATCCAATCACAATACATACAATCCTACTTAATTCACAACCCAGGAACATTCTGCATTTCTGTAGTCTTTAAGATTGCAGGCAGCCTCTTTTTGACCACTGAAGCAGTAGAGGTTGGGAAATCATTTGGAAGCTCCACTTGGGAGAGTCACTGTAACAGTGAACCCTGGCCCTGTTACCAGAAGGTAGGTCGAGGGTTCAGAGGGGAAGGAAAGACCCCAGACGAACGAGAAGAAAGGGGTGTGTGTAACAGGGAACCCTAGCCCTGTCACCAGAAGACAGGTCCACCCCTTTAAGGCCACAACTTTCTGGACACAGAGTGCCGGTAAGGAGGGGGTTAAATGCTGAGCCTGGCCAGCTAGTCAGCTGACTGGAAGGGGCAGGCCAGGACTATAAAAACCCTGGGCAGAGCAGGAATGAGGGCCAGCAGCCAAGGGGGAAGGAGAGTACCCCAGAGCTCCCTGGAGGAGCTTGGTAAGTGGTCCAAAGACTGGATGAGGGGAACTATGGAAGCCTCCAGAGAGACAGCAGCAACCCTAGAAGAAAGACTGTAGCCAACAGTGGGGAGCCAAAGTATAAATGTAAGCTGGCACACTGCCTTCTTTAATCACATTTTTTGGTGGCAGTTATTGCCCATGGACAGGACTGTTCATATTTCTTTTTGTTATTGAATAACACCAGCAGTTTGGGTGAGGCTAGTAGGGAAGGAGGAGGCCTCATTGGGACCCCACTATACCATGGGGGGCCTGGTGCCTGTGTGGGTGCAGGATCTGGGGTGTACTGACCCCCCCATGCCAGAGAAGGCACAGTATTTAGGGTTCATAGGCCCTGGCACCAGTGTAGGTGCAGGATTTTGGGGTGGTACAGACCCTGACACCAGAGGATGCAGCCCTAAAACGCCGGGGTAGTCTAGTGCCCCTGAGGTACAGTTTTTTGTTTGGTTTGGTTTTTTTGTGCTGTGGACTGGGATGGCATAGGTTCAGGGCTGTTCCCTAGCCTTGAACTTGCAGTCCCCTGGCTATGGGGCTGGTGGCCAGGCCTCTGGGCCAGGGAGGCTGGGCTCCAAATTGGAGCAGAAAGGAGGGCCATGAGACTCAAGACAAAGAAAAACGCTAGCGTCTCAGAGTTGAAACCTGTTTGGTGGGTTTAGACAGGGAGGCCTAGCTAGAGAAAGGCAAGGGGTCAAAGTTTGTGGAGGTGGAAGACCATAACATAGGAAATATAATAGGTAGTCTCCCACTTACAAAAACATCCGTATAATAATTTTCCATCAAGACGTGGCAGGAAAGTAAAGAGCAGGACACAAGAAACCTTACAGGGGACTCCAAGGGTGCCCCATGTAGGGCGTGGATAACACGGAAGATAGTGTTGGGGAAGGCAACCTGTTACAGTCACTAATGGATATAGAGCCAGCAGAGCTAACACCTGCCATTCCCTCCCCATGCACAGGACTCATGTTGGCATTAAGGAGGAGTGACAACCATGTAAAATGATGTACTCCAGCAATCTCTATCTGGTATAGTTCCTAAGATTTTACAGCCAGTTGGCACAAGCCAGTGCAGCCCACAGGTTGTTCTCATCCACAGCAAGGCTGGGACAGAGTCAGGAAAACAAAGTATTAAGTGCTGTAGAGAATCTACTCTATAATCCCTAGAACAATTCTGGTAGTTGATGTTCCTCTACTGATAAAAGGGCCAGATTTGCAGACGTTCCCACCACCAGTCAAAAATATTGTTCCTTGCTCAACTTTTTAGTTTGCCCTGATAATGCACATTGTTTCGCAACAAACTAAATCAGTTTATCCATGTAACTGCATAATAAACAGGCATCGTTTGATACAGATTAAATGAAAACACTTTAGAAACAGGAATGAAGAAAGTAACAATGACATTCTCCCCCCCTTAAATGTAGCAAAGATTCTATTAAAGTTACTAAATAATGGTGACATCTCTAATATTTAAAAAGGGTGACATTATTACTGACGGAACACTTTCCTATGGTTTCATCAATTTATAAATATTGCTATCAGTTTATTAATTATAATTATTTTCTTTTTAGAACTGTTGTTATTAAGTATGCAATTGGTCTATTTTTGGTATTGCTTTTTGTTTTGATACAACTAGATTCACTATTTGTTATTTACTTTTTTAGTTTAAAATAAAAATGCAAGCAAATAAGCAGAATGGCATTCAAGAATTCATGAGCATGGCTTCTGTTCAAGGAATCCACATCTTAGCAGACTCCTCTTTTACTAGTTTCATTCGTTGGATAGAACTCTTCAAAGTCACAAGATCATACTTCAGAAGAAGTCTGAATGGCTTCTTATTCACTACTGCAGCAGAAAACCACACTCTCCTTGATCACTATAGGTGTTAAAAGTTAACACAAAACCTAGTGTTTTCAGAACAAACAGTATCGTGAAGGGTACAGCTAGAAACATGTATTTTGCTGTATCCACCTTCTAAAACACTGTTCAGCCAACCCAGAAATTATCAGATATACCATAACCCTTCTCCCTTTTTTTTTTTTAATGTAAACCATTTTAAAAAACAGACTTGAACAATCCAAAGGGAGTTCACAATTTGGGAGCAATTCTGGTATTATGCAAATAGGAAGATATACAAAAAAACCTTAATGACCAGAAAAGAAGGAAGTATGCAACAGATAGGTCTCACTGGCCTTCTCAAAACAAAGGGAGACCCCATATATAATGCTTGACAGCTGGAGCTGCAAAAGGGGCTGAAAGTAACAAGACTGTCCACACAACAAAACTAGGAACTATTCAGCTACCTGAATATGCAAAATTACATACAAGGTACATAGGAATAATCTTCTAAATCATGACTAATATGGAAAGTCAGTTGAGAGAGCAGCCACTTGGTCATGGTACAGGTATACAATGCTCCTTGTGCAGCACAACACTAGCCACATTTCAGCTGGTTACCCAACAGGTCAGAATCTCAGCCAGGGAGAAAGGCTTAAGAATCTCCATAAATGAAGAGGAAAGGGCTGTGTTAATAAAAAAGATGCTGACAAATAAGGTATGTAATGTACATACAAGAAAAGAGGAATAGTGACTGGACACTTTTAAAGACAACTGTTTTTTTCTTAGTTGCTTAATTCTCATGATCTGACACAAGTACAGTGGGACTCAGGTGAAGAGTCTTTATCCTAAAGATGACAACACTATCCCAAGATTGTAAACTGAATTTATCTGGGTTGGATACGCATATTCAAAGAGCAGGGAAGAAAACAGGGGAGGTAAAGAAAGCAGATGGCCAGTGAGTTATCACTCTTGGTCTGATGATTTATGTGGGCTAAACCTTCCTCTTTGAGAAAAGCAGCCTTCTTTATCTTAGCAACAGCTATGCTACATGGCCCTCTGGCTCCCTCAGATACACAAAGAATTAAGTATCTGTACACACATATTCACAAGACATGGTATACTCTTCTGTAACAAACCAAAAACGTGCCACTCCAGGAACAAATTGTCCCTGTTTTTATTACAAAAGATTTCTTAAAACTATATTTAAAATACTGGAATTGTGTGCATGCACCTGTGCCATGATATTCACCCTTAATTATGTTTCCAGTTCTTTAATAGTTTTTAGAAGAAGAGGTTACTTCTGAGTTTAAATGCGACTTACAGCCTAATGTCTTTATTCTTCTTTGTCAGATGTTGCCTGAGAAAGTGTATGCCTCTTTGAAACAATTAGTCTTGAAGTGCCACTCTACTATGTCTTCTTAGTTGACTTCGGACTAACACGGCTAACCCTCTCTCAAGTATATCTAACCAAGTAATTGCCAATGTCTCATAACTCTTTCCTTCATGTACAACCTCACAGACTATCTCACTTCCCATTTTTTGTGTGTGGACACACTTACTGAGCACATGATATTCACAGATTCATAGATGTTAGGGTCGGAAGGGACCTCAACAGATCATCGAGTCCGACCCCCTGCATAAGCAGGGCACCACCTCCCTTGGGAGCCCGTTCCAGACCTTGGCCACTCGAACTGTGAAGAAGTTCCTCCTAATGTCCAATCTAAATCTGCTCTCTGCTAGCTTGTGGCCATTATTTCTTGTAACCCCCAGGGGCGCCTTGGTGAATAAATATTCACCAATTCCCTTCTGTGCCCCCGTGATGAACTTATAGGCAGCCACAAGGTCGCCTCTCAACCTTCTCTTGCGGAGGCTGAAAAGGTCCAGTTTCTCTAGTCTCTCCTCGTAGGGCTTGGTCTTCAGGCCCTTAACCATACGAGTGGCCCTTCTCTGGACCCTCTCCAGGTTATCCGCATCCCTCTTGAAGTGCGGCGCCCAGAATTGCACGCAGTACTCCAACTACGGTCTGACCAGTGCCCGATAGAGGGGAAGTATCACCTCCTTGGACCTATTTGTCATGCATCTGTTGATGCACGATAAAGTGCCATTGGCTTTTTTGATGGCTTCGTCACACTGCCGACTCATGTTCATCTTGGAGTCCACTAGGACTCCAAGATCCCTTTCCACTTCCGTGCCACCCAGCAGGTCATTCCCTAGGCTGTAGGTGTGCTGGACATTTTTCCTCCCTAGGTGCAGTACTACCACAATTCATGTGGTAATGATGGCCACAAACATTATAAAATTATTTAATGTTTTATCTGACAATTTTAGCAGCTAGATATAGGAAGAGAAACTACATCCAAGTGGTGAGCTCATGCACCCTAGGCCACCAAACAGAGTTCTGGAGATGTGTTGTTTTTAATACCCTAGTTGTTTCTTCAATGGCAATTTTTCCTCAGTGAAGCCCAAAGCACCCTACAAAAGCAGGCCAGTTTATAGACAACCTGAGCCACTGAGAGGCAAAATGACTTACCTGATGTCCCTCAGGAGAGTCAAGAACAGAACAATTCCCGATTCCCAGTTTCATATTTTATACAGGAGGCTACTGCAAACATCTCTTCTAAAACATGTATAAAATGATACTTAAGAAAACCTAAAATACTCACAACTGTGCTCCACAAAGCAATGTTTTGTTCTCTTCATATCAATAATGGCTGGTGATAGCTTTTGCCTTTAATTGTTGTTATTTGTCACTACAACTACTACCATGCTTCTGGTGACTCCATTAAAACTCATGGCTCCATTTTTCCTTGACAAACAGTTTAACATTATTTTCCAATGGAAGAACTTATTTGCAATTTTCCAACATTCTTGTACTGAAAGTGAAGTGACTAGAGGATTAGAAGTAATTAATACAGTTTTACTTACTGGCAAGAGTACTGAAAGTAGATCAAGACATTTTTCAGGGTTCAATAATATTTTCAAATTAGTAGGATTTAAATGTAATGCAAGAGGTACTTATCTGAGGCATTACAGATGGGCATGCCTTGAAAAGAAGCCAACAAGGGAAGACAAAAATACATTTACTGTGAACAGACCTCACTATTGTAACAATATAGGAGTCCTCAATCCTCAGAGTATAGTCTAGAAGGATGGGAAAACCATGTTGAGTAAACTACTATACTAGAGTACTGCCAATACTAAATCTATTAGAATCAACTTTTCTTCTTCTTTTAGGGCCTGCACACAATAGTGAGTACCACTTCCTGTAACAGAAGTTGTTAAATTCATGGCCTCAGGAAGAAAATAGTTACTGAGACTAGAAGAAAGGTCTCCAGCAAGCTGATGTCTCACTTGGCATAATTCTATTACCTTGCAAGACAGACAGATGCCCACTACTACTCCAAGAATAAATGGTACCAATTTGACCCAACAGAATCTGTTGCTAAAGCTCTCTTCTCCTGCACCTTTCAGACTTCAGATGTCAACATAAAGAAGTTTACTCCCCCCATCTCTCCACCCACTGAGTGGTGTAGGAAGTGTTATACAGAGAGAGACTCATGAACACCATCTGCTTGCCTGGAAAATTTAATTTTTTTTCTAGCAAATAAGAATTTTTAACAGCGCAAAAATGCACTAATAGAGAAGGTAGTATTGTATATGTGGTGAAAGAATGCCAGATTCAAGTGTATGTACTTCCTCCCACAATGTAGTTCTTTGTAGTTCCTTGCCTTATTTTACCTGCATTACTATGTTTACTCAAATACAAGACAAGGTTCCCCCCCCCCCCCCCTTCACCGGGAAAAAACGGGCCCCCCCCCCCCCCCATTAGCAGGGGGGGGAAAAAGCCCCTCATCTTGTAATCATATATAAGGAAATCTCATGAAATATGTTGTCTATCATTAAATTGCTGCCAAAAAGTAGCATGTGCTCAGCAATGGAAACCAAATATGAAGTTGGTTAAATGTAGCCAACTCTGAGAATGACTATAAAGCACATGCCCCACATTGGGCAAACATGCTGATGGGGACCTACCACAAGAATAGGTTAATGTAGCCCTTTCAGAATAAGACATATGGCCAGATAACCAAGGAAGCATACCAGAAAATAACAAGAACATGCAGAGCCCAAATCAGGAAGGCAAAGGTTAAAAGAAAAAAAAATGCCCCTGATGAGGCAAGTTAAGGATAAGAAGAGGTTCTATAATATGCCAGCCGGAAAAGAAAGGCAAAGGAAGTGGTGAATCTATTATTAAATAGCCAGGGTGAATTCTTAACAGAAAATGAAAAGCTGGAACTGCTCAACAACCACTGTGATTCAGTATTCACAAAAAATGTTTGTACTACATATAAGTAGGCACCAAAGTGCTGCTGAAAAGTGTTTATGGAGTACCTGTGCTAAAACTTGTAGCAGTTTCAAAAAAGATAACTTGCATCAATTCTGGATAAACTAAAAGCACAGGTACTATATACAAATTACTACAGCCATGTTTAATTTCAAGGTTATTGTTTTCAAATTTGCTCCTCACTTCTATGTGCTCAAGGAGAGCAGGGTCTGACAAAGAGAGGGGGAAGGGACTGCCAAAGGAAAAAGTTGAGGGGAAGCAGAGAGCAAAGGACTATCTGACCCAAGCAGATTTATCTTCCCTGTTGTAGCAGGAGGAGGAGGACAAATTCAAGGCAAACTTACAATAATTAAATTCTATACCTGGAAAATTATAGCACATTTATAAATTTTCCATACATAGAATCTAATGTTTGAGGGATCATCTTATAATCAGGGTAGACTTCCATTTGAGTAAATGCGGTGTTTCTTTTTTAAAAGACTTTTTTTGCAGGACCATGAAGTTGAGCTTGACAGTGGTCATTCTTAGATCAGAAGAACTTTTCTTCTTATCCTTCCCATCCTTCATTTTCACATTTTAATATTAAAAGAATTATTGAACTATCCCAATAACATGTTTGTGCATTGCTATAACCCCTGGGAGGATTTTTATGCATATTAGCATATATCTGTTTGAGCATTTCTGTGCTTTCTTTGTTGTACGAATACTGCTCAAGCATCTCTGAATGTATCCTCATAATCACGCTGCAGGAGGTTACTGAAACACAGAATACAGTGGGAGCAGTTTCAAACTGTCTAATGTTTATGAATAGTCTTGTGTTTATGGCATGAAAATGGTTTCTAGCACCTGAACAGCACAGATACTAGTAGGTACCTATAGCTCCAACTAAAGTCAGGCAACTATTAGAGTCTGGCCTTCTGGAAAAAAATCAGGCTCTAAAGGACTCAGTGCCCAAAATGGGCACCCTGCTAATTACAGCACAATATATGATCAAATGTCATATATCAATTTTTTTTTAAACTCACACAGGAAGCATATGAAAGTTAGTAATCATACTCAACGTCTCCCAAGTCCCAGCTCTGCATCTTAAAAGCAAGAGCTTATGGACCATTCAATGACCATACACATTTCCCATGTTTTCCTGTGGACTAGATGTGGATTTCTCATAGGCAGATAACTCAAAGGGTCAAAGAACTCTTTTAGGAGAGAGGACCAAAGTAGTGCCTAATCTTCAAGCATCTGTCTTTAAGGCTTACACCTCTGTTTAGTCTTTTATGAATGTGCATTTTTATACTGTTCAACTCTATTTTAAAACATATGATTTGTTTGGCACTTCAGGAAAGGGAGAAAAACCAAGTGAAAAATATTTTAACAGAATGGAGGGAAGGGAGAACATAGCACAAATATATGAGCTTTTCACCTTTACTATCAAGTTCCAGCAGCCCTGGCTCACATTTTGATTAGGTTACAAATGAAAATTTGTTTGCTTGTTTCAATCCAATCCCAGACATTTGTGAACATCTCTAATCCACCATGAAAAGCAAGGATTTTTGTGGGTGATATCTTTTATTGGGCCAACTACCCATTTGGGATAGATTTGGACAAGTTCTAGGTCACCTAAAGAAGAATACTCTTCATTTGAAAGTCTATCCCAGTCATGCTAGTCCAATATAAGATATCACCCACAACAATCCTTACCCCTCACATATTTTTGGACCTATCATGGTTAAAACATCACTCCAACACTATCTAATCCACCACACACTTTTCCACAACTGGCAGTTTTGGCTCAGAATTAAAAGGAAAGAAAATTGCTATCAGTCAAAATGGTGATACATAATTACAACTGCATAGACAAACATGCCCAATGGCCAGCTGTAGCTAGTTTTACAAGTTTTTTTAATTTACATAAGCTGTAACATCTACCCAGCTAAGAAAAATATGAAATATACTGTCAGACTTTCAACAAGGTAGGAACAGTTTGATACTTATTGAATATTTATGACTCAAGTTTTCTCATTTAGGACTAAAGCAGTACAGGCAAGGGTAGTGAAGGGAGAGGGCAACTTAGTCGCACATAGAGGAGCAGAGGCCAAGAAAGGAGTTATGGTACTACAAGATATACTTAAGAGAAAATATGTTCCTTCAGAGGCTGGAAAGAATACCATGCCTCATACCAGACAAGAAGCAGTCATTCAGGAGTATACTATTTCATAAAATCATAGAAAAACAGGGCTGGAAGGGACCTCTGGAGTCCAACCCCCATGCCTGAGGCAGGATCATCCCTACCCAAACCATCCTAATCAAATTCTTATATAACCTGTTAATAAAACTACACAGGCAACCCTGTGAGAGAAACCTGTTATAGGTAAAGCAGGGGAACAATGATGGGCAATTTTCTTTGTGCTCCAAGTGTTGTTAAAATGCACTTGAGCAATCCAAGGAAGAGAGCCACTCCCCCTTGCTACAGAGGAAGGCAAAAACCCCACAGTTCACATTAATTTGACAATGGGGTAAAATTACTTCCTGACCCCATAGGTGGTGATCAGTCTTAACCTGAGTGGAAGGCCGAAACCCTCTAGCCTGGAGCCTTCAGGTGATAGTCCTAGCAGGAGCACTGGCACACCCCAATAAAAATCCCAAATTTGGATGCAGCCAGCACCCAATACTTCTGAGAGAGGTAAAAAAAGAAAATCCTGACACATTTAGCAATAAGGTGTGGGGAGGGAAAGGAGCCTTGCTGGCCCCACACAACAATCAGCAAAGCCCAGAAGCATGAGAAATACCCATGGTAGAGCATAGCCATAACTACTCCTTGATCATTCCCGACCAATGCTTCTCCAAGGTTTCCTTGAACACCTCTGAAAATGGAAACTCTACTACTTCCCTAGGCAGTCTATTCCACAGCCTCACTCTTCTAACAGTGGCCAAGTACAGACACCAAGTACATGTTCAATTTCTACCAGAAGAATCACTAGTCTCTCAGTAGAAACCAGAAGTATATAGTGTCACAACCCAAAGTTGTGGTTTTTTGTTTTTGTGTGCTTCGGCACCGCTAAATTATGTCCCCGCCAAATTGCAGCTCCTTTGCACGGTAGAGTTTTCTGCTGCAATAGAGAACCCATGTGCAAGAACAGTATTTCCCGCCAGTTTGTAGCCTTCTTTGCATGGTACATTTCTTTTGCATCATGGTGATGCACGGTGCAAAGGAGTTCCCGCCATTTGTTTTTAGATTCGCGCCACATTATTGGCCGATCCTAAATTATGCACGCGTGGCGGCTAGCGATTGGCTTGCTAGCCGTATAAAGAGCTTGGGAGGTTTCCGCCCAAGTTGGAGAGCGAGAGAGAGAGCGAGAGTGCGAGCAAGCAAGCAAGCAAGCAAGCAATTGGAGTTCGGGAGAAAGAGCGTGAAGATTTCTAAGCGCTGCTAATCCCTTCAAACCCAGCTTTCTTTTTCTCCTTAAGAGGGCAATAGAGGGCCGACTTACCGAACCCACGGAGTCTTAACAACTCCGGGGGACCTATTTACCGAACCCACGGAGCATCAACCACTCCGGGGGCCAAACAGCCTCTAGCCTCTCCCCGTCACCAAGCGCGATCCTAGACGTATCGCTTTCCTTTGAAACTACCGAGCCGAACCCACGGAGCTTCAACAACTCTGGGGTCAATTGTCGGAGTCCTCTAGCGAGGACTTAAGTGGAGCTGAGCCTGGGAAACTGTCCAGCCTACACCATGACCATCTTTGGTGTAAGTAAACAATGTTTTAATCAACCATTACGCATCTGTAAATAATTCTAACTCGCCACCGGTTTTCTTCGACCCCGCGTGCCCAGGCTGCTGGCCACAGCCCGCGTGTGCAGAAACGGGTTCGCATACCGCTCCTAGCCCGCACATGGCCGCATGGACGGGATCGAGAGGCGGCCCGCACATATAGAAATCCATGCTTTTTCTCCCAGAGCAAAAATGGCTACTGGTCTGCATCCTGCTCTGCAGCTAGAGAGAAAAGACGTTGTCCCTCATCATTATGGCAGCCTTTCAGATATTTGAAAACTAATATGTTCCCTCTCAAGTGCTTTTTCTGTAAATTGAGGATGCCTATTTCCTTCAACCTCTCCTTATATGGCTGGCTTTTCAAGCCCTTTATAATTTTGGCTTCTGCCTCTGCACCCTTTCTAACTATTGCATGTCCTTTTTAAAATGTAGAACACAAAACTGTACATAGTGCTCTAGATGAGGCCTAACCAGTGCCAAGTAAAGATGCTGCATCACCTCTCATGTCTTGCACCTAATGTTCCTATTGATGAAGTCCAAAACTGCATTTGCCTTTTGTGCATCTGCATTATACTTCATACTCATATTGAGTCTGATTCACACCAAGACTCCTAGATCCTTTTCCATATTGCTACCATCCAGCTAGTTGTCACCCAATTTGTATTAGTGTTTTTGATTAGTCTTCCTGAAGTGTAGCACCTTGCATTTGTCAGCACTGAATTTCATCCTGGTAGCTTCAGCCCAGCTTTCCAATTTGTCAAGATCCTTCTGAATTGCACTCCTGGCTGTCCTTCAGTGTGTTTACAGTCCTTCCCAATTTTGTGTCATGTAAAAAGTTGCTCAAGAAGCTCTCTTAGCCAGCAGCCAAATCATTCATAAAGAGGTTGAACAACATTGGGTCCAGGATAGACCCTGATGGGACTCCATTCAAAACTTCCTGCCATTCTGATGTTGATCCATTCATAATTACACTTCGCTTGCAGTTATTGAACTGGTTGTCTACCCACCTTACGATAGTTTTGTCTAACCATATTTCTCCAATTTGATTATGAGAAGGTCATGTAGGACTTTGTCCAAAGTCTTGCTGAATTTCAGATACTCTATATCCACAGCATTCCCCTCATTCACCCAACTAGTTATCTTGTCAAAGAAGGAGATCAGGTTTGTTTGGCACAATTTGTTCAAAATAAATACATGGTGGCTGTCCATAATCAGCCTTTTCTTCTCCAGATGCTTGCAAATGGTCTTCCTTATGATATGCTCCAGTAACTTCCCAGGTGTTGAAGTGAGGCTAACTGGACTGTAGTTCCCTGGCTCCTCCCTTTTTGCCTTTTTTAAAGAGAGATTTTATGTTGGCCTTTTCCAGTCCTCTTGTATCTTGCCTGTCTCCCATGATTTTGTAAATATTATTGCCAAGGGCTCTGAGATCTCCTCCAACAGTTCCTTCAGTACCCTGGAATGAAGTTCATCAAGTCCTGCTGACCTCAACTCATTTAGACCCACCAAAAGGGCTCCGACTGTTTCTTTTATCTCATCCCTCAGCTTTTCTCCTTTCTTATCCAAATAATCCTTGTTAGCTGTCTGGCTCCAGACTAATTCTTTTTTGAGAAGAGTGAATCAAAGTAGTTGTCGGGCCACCTTCTTTTTATCTTCTGTTAAAAAGTTTACCCTATTTAATAATAGACTCACAGCTTCTTTGGCCTTTTTTTTTCTGGGCAGCATACTTACAGAACCTCCTGTTACCCTTAACTTGCCTTGCCAGGGGTAGTTCTTTTTTTTTTACCTTTGCCTTCCTGATTTTGTCCCTGCAAGTTGTTGCTATTTCCTGGCATGCTTTCTTGGTTACCTGGCCTTCTTTCATTTGTTTGTATGCTTTCCTTTTGCATTTGAGGCATTCTAGAAGCTCCTTGTACAACCACACTGGTTTCTTGCCTCTCTTGTGCTTCAGTCACATCAGAACAACTTCTTCTTGAGTTTCCAATACCTTTAGAAGCTTCCAAACTTCCTGGGCACCTTTATCATTCAGTATGTCCTCTCACTGCACTAAACATACCATCTCCTTAAGTCAGCTGACAGCCTTCTTTTTGAAATCCAGTCTCTTAGTTCTGATGTCCTGCTTTCTCAGTGTCAGGCTTTTATCATATTGTGATCACTTCCTCCCAAGTTTCCTTTCACCTTCACATCATCTACCAGTTCTTTTTACTGATCAGTACAAGATCCAAAATATATGATCCCCTAGTTGTAACCTCAATTTTCTGGAGCAGAAAAAAATTATACTCCACACAATTTAGGAATTTACCCAACATTTAATGTTTGGTCATATGATTCTTCCAGCAGCTATCCAGAAAACTGAAGTCTCCCATCAGTACCATCTCACAACTTTTGGATACATTTTGTCACCTCCTTCAAGAGTGCCTCATCCATCTCTTCTTCCTGACTTGGTTGTCTATAATAAATACCTACTATTATATCAGTGCTGTAACTTTCACTTTTCATCTTTACTTACATACATTCCAACCTGCTACCTTCTTCCTCCTGAACCAGGGAACCAGTGTCTGTATTTTTGACATACAAGGCAATGGCACCACTTTCTCCCAACAGTCACCTTCCAAAACAGAGTGTAGTGTTGATGTTCCAGTTATAACAGCTTTCCCACCAAGTGTCTGTGATACCAATAAGATCATTGTTCCTTTCACAGGCTGTGACTTGCAGCTCATCTTGTCTGTTCTCCATACTTCTCACATTTGTATACATATATTGGATATATTTTGCATTCTGTCCTACTTGTTTCCCTTCTGCAGCACTTGAGGCTGTCCTGTGGCTCTGACCCTTGCCCACAGTTCTAGTGGTTTCCCCTCTGGACTGTTTGCTCTGCTGCTGGTGGGCATGGTTCACCATCCTCTGTGAAACCTAATTTAAGCCTGTGCTAAATTGGTCATGTTCCGCTATCCATCTCTGGATAGCAGTCCTCTTCCCCAAAACATTAGTCTGTTGTCAAAGAATCCAAAGCTTGTGTGTCAATACCATCATCTCAGCCATGCGTTTACTTCCATGCAGAGGTCCCGGCTTGGGCCCTTACCTTCTACAGGGAGGATTGATGAGAATACCTCCTGAGCTCCAGGCCCCTTAATCCTTCTGCCAAGAGCCTTGTAGTCTCCTCTGATCTGCTCAGTATCATTGCAGGCAGTATTGGTAATGCCTGTATGGTCAAGCAGGAAAGGGTAGTGGTCTGAGGGACAAATGAACACTGACAATCTTTCTGCGATATCCCAAATACACATGCTCCAGGAAGACAGCGTGCCTCCTGGGACTCAAAATCTTGATGACACATTGGTGCTTCTGTCACCAACAAAAGAGAGTCACTAACCAACACCACTCTCCTCTTCCTCCTTGGTGCAGTGGTGTTAGAGCTGCCCAACCCTGGGGCCCTGGACTTTCTGTTCTCTAGCCTGCTGAGTCCTCTGAGCCTTGCCTCTTGATGTCCTCACCTCTACCTTTTCCCCAGTTGCTCCACTGCAGAGTGCTTGAAAACATTTGCTGACTTAAATCTGCTCCTCTTGAATTCTGGGGGCCCTTCTTCTTCAAACAGTTACAACTCTTTTTCCCTCTGGCCTTTTCCATGCCAGTTTTTCATTACTTTTATCCTGGAAATCTTCATATTCCCTGACAGCATACAGTGTAGGTGTCTGTGTTTCTAGCCTTTCAATCATAGATGGAGGCAGAAAATATTATTTGGGGAGGGCTGAGTAAAACTTAAACTTAAAAGATACTTCTACTGTGCTGCTACACAGACACTGCACAGCAGGCAAGTATGGAGGTGGGGGGAAGAGGCATGGGGGTGCAGATTGAGGTCCTCACAGTAAGGGAGAGTGGGGCAGGGGCAGGGACTGGGGTGAATAGGGTCCTGGGCCAGGTCATGGGACAATTGGAGCCCTGGGTGCCCTATCCAGGAGCATGGGGGGCTCCTGCCACTGTGCACACCCCAGGAGAAGCATCTGGGGTATGTGCCCCCAATTTCTGCACAAGGCAGAGGTAGGCTGCCACTGCAGGCTGGGGTTCTGTGCCCCGCTGCCATTGCCCTGGGAGCTGCACGCTGGCTGCGCCACGTCCCCTGCCCACCTGGCAGTGGGAGGCACAACATGGTGTTGTGTGGCTCCCAGGGCAATGGCAGCAGGGCGCAGAGCCCCCCATGCCTCCCTCAGCATGCCCCCCATGCCTCCCCCAGTGTGCATGCAGCAGCGGGAGCCACCCCCTATGCCCCTGGATGAGCTACCTAGAGCCCCAACTATCCCACAATCCATCCCAGGGCCCCATTCACCCCAGCCCCTGCCTCTGCCCAACACCCTCACTGTGGGTGGCTTGATCTGCGCCCCCATGCCCATTCCATCCCCAACACCCCTTCCCCTTTACAGATTTACCTGCTAGGTGCTGCTCCATGCGCCACTGGGCTGTATTCCTGGTCACCTGCAGCAGACTGCAGTTGTGTGTCTGTGTGTGCCCCTCTCTCTCCTGCTGCAGCTGCCCAGAGCCCACGCCTGGGTTGCCCTGTGGTCATCTGTGCTGCCACCATAGCCTGTGCACACACCAGCCTCCTGCTCCCTGGCTCCCTCCTGCAGTGAACTTCCAGGCAAACTCTCTCTGACTGCTGCCCCTCTCATTGCTCCTACTGTTCACAAGAAGTTGCCTTTTATTAGGCTTCCTAGCTTGGGCTTGCCTGGCCCTGCCCCTTAAGTAGCTAAACCAGCCCCACCTGAAGCAAACCATGCCACATACAGCTGTAGCACAAATGGTGTCAAGTGTCACTTGAAAAACAAGCACAAGTCAAACACAGATCAGACACCCAGAATTTCTGGTCTTCCTAAAGGCCATCCCAACACTGAACTGCTCCTCTCCTCTTCTCACACCAACTCCAAGGCAAACTCCCTCTGTCTGCTGCTCTTCTGTTCGATCATGGTAAGCACTGGAGACATTTCTGTGTCTGTTTTTCCTCACAACCTCCACTCACTTTCTCTAGTACACATTCTGGTAACATAATATTCTACAGTGAGGCAGGAATATCTTAAAATGACCACCATGGTTGGTTGCACAAAATTTGTGCATGCAGAGAGCTGTACGTAAGGTACCATGCTGTGCCTTGTCTCTACCAGAAAGATGTTAAATTCCTCCCATGGAAACCATTCAGGAAAACCTGGAAAGATTTATTCTCATTTTTCAGCACTGTGAACCAGATGGTGTTGACCACTTACAGGTAATTCTTTGCTTCACCAAAACTGTTTAATACGTACTCCACAGCCTTCAAGACTAAGCTGTCACACATGCAGTTTCTCTCTTTGCTTGCTGGCATAGTTACCTTTATATTGCCACACAAGGCCAATCTTGTTACTATGGTCACACTGAATGCTAAGATTAAGATACATTGACAACCAGACTTTTTATTGTTATCATTTGCATAAGAAACAGTATGTTATTTTTAATGTCAAAGCAACTTGTACCTTAATGTGACTGTAAACATTAAATAGTTCAACTTACAGAGTTATCTTATATATTTACTCTTTTGCAAAAGTCTATCTGTAGAGGTGACAGAATAAGGAGGAAATAAAAAAAAGATTAAATAAATAAAATTCACTAATATTCCCATTATTCATCTAATAATTTATTTGGTAAAATATTCAACCAGCTATAAAGCAAGCTGATCAGTTGAAAACTTCAGCGAAAAATTATAAATGATTACTGAGAACTTCCTGTATCATTTCTCAATCAGTATTTGATACGTCTTTTAAAACACACATATACATGCTACATGGTCATGACATCCAATACAGTCCATCAGTTGCTTCTGACCATTTCATGCTGCTTATGATGCCCACTAATTCCTTCTGCACCAGGACTATTACTAACCTCCAAAAACTTCTGGACAACTTCAAATTGTCATTAAAAAGAAATCTGCCGGAAAGTTTTCTTTCTCTTTTTATTTCTCAAAGACTACACTGACTCAGATGAGCAACACTTAGATTAGTAGCAAGTTTAAGGTCCTCTCTCTAAAAATCCAAAAGATAACATCCTTCTGCTTTACCTTCCCTGTTACTGATCTGTAGCTGCCCCGACCAGGCCTCAGTGGGGCCAGGCCAGGCCACAGGGGTAGGGCCATCCCCAGTGGCTGCGATTCAGTGACAGACAGTACCTGTGCCCAGGCTAGGCTCCCTGACCACTTTCCCTTAATGGGGCCATGCTGGGATGCGTCTGGCCATATCCCCACCCCTGCTCAGGCTAGACGGGTTCTCTGGAGCAAAGAGCACAGCCCAGCCCAGCCCAGGGCTGCAGAGTATGCAGGGATGCGGGAGGACTCTGATTTAACTTAAACCAGGAAGGGGTCTGGGACAGAAGTTCCATAATCTGGTTTGACCCAAATTAGTTAAGTCTGATACTACCTTCAACCAGGTTTATCTTAAACCAGTTTCAGCCATTTTGAAACTGGTTTATGTGCACTGAACTTATGTTCTGTTACAGGTTTAAACCAGTTTCTGATCACTTAAACCAGTTTGTGTGTAATTCTGTCCCTAGCCTTGGGGACAATTACATTCTATATGGATGGTAAAAAACATGCAGAAGAAAACAAGAATTAATCAGTGGCTTTATTAAATACTGGAAGTAATATGCAAGGTCATATGCATCTGCATAATGCTCTTCCCTTAGGGGAGAAATTGTTTCATATATGTTTAACAATTCTTGATCCCTTTGTAACAAACAATATTTATATCTGAAGTAGCCGATTCCTGGTAGATTCTCTGCTATATTATATTAATATATAAAATGGGCTCTTAGCTTACTTTCTTTCTCAAGAGGGAAACAAGCTGATCGCATTCTGCAGAGACATAAAAATAATTTCTTGGTTGGTAACAAATTCATTTCACACCATCCTTTTTTCATGCAACAATCTTGTGAAAAGCCATTTCTGAAAAAATTCTGATAAAAAAATGGCACTATGCAAAATACTCCTTGCCTGGAAAACCATCAGAACGCCTAAGGTCACAATCCTGCAATGAGCTAAATGCAGACAGAGCCTGCATACAGACACCCCCAAATACACACATGCGTACACTCCACCAGTTGAGTGGTGCAGGGCCAGTCTGTGGGCTGGATCACACACAAGGTAGGCACGTACTAGCCCATTCCCATGCACCCAGATGTGATTCCGTACTGGCATGATCTGGTACACATGACCAGGTTATCAGGCTCTCAGAAGTCCCCAGGGTCTGGAAATTTAGCAGCAGAAGTGAAAATTAGCACTGCCACCACTCCCCCAACTGTACAGTTTTGCCCCACAGGCCAGATGACACAGGTCTGTGGGCTGTATCTGGCCTACTAACTAGAGAGTGAGCACCCTTCATCAAGGTCTTTTCTTACATTTCTATCCCTATGGGTCTAAGCCATGGAAGGGAAAAATATGGCCTGTGGGCTGGATCCAGCCCACCAGGCACTTTCATCTGGCCCGCAGGAACCCACCAATGAATTGTACCCTACCCAGACCTTCCGCCCACAAGGGTGGGTGCAAAGCGCCCACGTATACAACCCCCCAACATATATCTATTGCACTTCGCTCCCACCCTCAAGGGCAAAAGAGCCTGGCCCAGCCAGCAGCAGCTTTCAGGTGGGGCAGCTGCTGGTGCAGCCACCCCAGGGGACCTGCTTGGCTTTCCTGGTGTCCCGCTTCCTCCAGACACTAGGTAGGGCAGTAGTGGGGGCAGGGGCAGGGAGAGCTGCAGCTGGGTGGGGTAGGAAATGTGGTGCTGGAGCTGATGGCAGCACAGAGCTCACATCCAGGGGGGAATTGGGAGCAGGAGCTCAGCTGGGCACAGTGTGGGAACCCCCACACACCCCCTCACATGGCACTCAGCCTCTGCTGCCAGCAGCAGCAGTACATCGGGGTGCTCAGGGAGCTTGTGTCTCCTGCAGGCACTGGCATCCAGTGGCACCTGGCTCCAGCCAGTGCTGCATTTGGGGGCAAGAAGCACAGCCTGCCTGGCTCACCTCTATCCAGACCCACACTGGAACCAGCTGCCTTCCCCACCCCCTGTTGCACATGTCCTGGGACTCCACTGGGAGTGGAGGGAGCCCCACATCCCAGGACCTGCATAGCACTGGCTCCAGTGGGGGCTTCCCCCAGTGCCACATGAGTGCAGGAGCTGCACACGTGCCATGTGGAGCCCCTGCAACAAAAGCAGGCTGGGCAAGCTGTGCTCCTCACCCCCATGCACAATGCTGGCCAGAGCTGTGTGCTGTTAGTCACCAGTGCCTGCACAGGGGCAGTGGGCACTGTGCGCCATGTGGAGGAGTGTGTGAGGGTTCCACACACCCCCCAAAACCCTACCATACACACACCCCCACCATACACACAAAGACATACACCCCGATCATACACACCCCCCACACCCCACCATACACCCCCACCTCCAACCACACCCCATAGCTCCCACACACGATATACAAGACTAAGACTTTATTTTTAGTTATTATTCAATCCTCTCTGGAGGAAAGCAAAGGTCAGGGATTAGGGGTTTGTGTACATGACAAATTTTTTTTGTAATAAAATTAAAACAGGTTATAGGAGGTGTTTGACTTTTAGTGTATGATTTGTTTTGTTTTTCTGATTCCAGGATGGTAACCATCCACTCCCAAAAAGAAGATTTCCAAGGGGGTGGGGGGGAGGAGAGGGGGGAGGCAGGCAAGGGGAGGGATGTCCGGTGGCAAAGGTCAGGGATTAGGGGGCAGAACTTCTGGTCCTTGTATGGTGACCAGGAGGTGGGGCAACTGTCAGGGGGTGGGGCTACCCATGCAGCCCTTGACAGCTTACCAAAACTCATCAAGTGGCCCTCCACCTGAAATAATTTCCCACCCCTGGTTTTAGAATTTAAATCTATCAGTGGTTTATTTGACCGTGGCCTTTTCTCAGTCTCCCAAAGAAACTGGTGAAGGGAATCTGGCTAACAAACAAAGAGTCTAAATAATACTTAAGATGGTTACTGAAATCTGAGAAGTGTTGTAAAAGGCAGTTCTATGATTAATGAAGAAAAAAGTAATAGGTTATAGTTATCTTTTGATACCACATAGTGCCCTCTACTGCATAAACAGCTAATATGCACCAATACTGCTGGACAATGGCAGTGTTTTATATCAAAACAAGATATGGCTACAACAGCCATTTGTTTCCTTAATTCTCTAATGTCTAAAAACACTAAGTTATGCAGCGGGTGTTGGTTGTAGCCGTGTTGGTCTAAGGACATAGGCAGACAAGGTTCTTTGGGTAAACATGATATCTTTCATTAGACCAACTAAATAGTTGGAAAAATTGTTCTTTGTAAACTTTTGGGTACAAACACCCTCCTTCAGGCCTTTTATTCATTGGTCTAATAAAAGATATCACATTTACCCAAAGAACCTTGTCTGACTAAGTTATGCAAGCATCTGCAGTAATAGCTTAGGACACATTCTTGTTACCTTCCCTCTTCAGATTTGTCACTTTCTGCTCAGTCTGGAAGCAAGTGTCAATTTGCCACCTACTTCTAAACAGTGGGAAATGCATGCTGAAAGTGAGTTTGAGACAGCAAGCAGATCAGTTAGGAGCAAATATTTGGCACAGCTGTCATAAGTTTAATCACAAGACATTCTTTATTGCCAATAAACTGTGTGAATTAACCCACATTATCCTTAACACTACCCTGTAAACCCAAATATTAATAAAATATTTTGGAATGAATTAATTCAACTGATGCTGGAAATGCACATCTGTGTATTTTCTATATTAGGAAGTCAAATGTTTAGCATAGTTTTTATTTGCAAATAAATGGGTTTGATAATCTATAAAAAGTCATACTCACAAATTAAAAGAACTAAATGTAGATTGAAGGAACAATGAAAATAAGGAGAATTAATCAGTTGCCAGACAGAATCAGGCAGGTCTGCTAGCAGGTTAATATTTAATCCAATTCTGAAATCTTATCTGCTACCTTTAAGAAAATTAATGTATATTTCTTACAACAAACTATGAATTCTGATAATCTATTGAACTATAAATATTTTCAAGATATTGGACTTTTATATTTTGCCTATTAACAAAATCTTACTCAGAATAATCTCAGTTATGCAGGGTAAGAATCCTGTCTGTTTGAGGAAACCATGTCATAGAATCATAGAAGCATAGAACCAGAAGGGACCTGTAAGATCGTCAAGTCCAGTGCCCTGCCATGGGCAGGAAGTTATTGGGCTCAGATGAGCCCGACAAAGTGCCTGTCCAGACTCATCTTGAACACGTCCAAGAAGGGTGACTGAACTGCCTCTGCTGGGAGTGTGTTCCTGATTCTGGTGACCCTTACAGAGAAGTTTTTCCCTATGTCCAACCTGAATTTACCCTCTATTAGTTTACCCTCTATTAGCTCATTGGTCCTCATCCTCCCTTGCGGTGCCCTCCTGAATAGTTGCTCTCCTGGTTCTTGATGCTGCCCCCTGATGTACTTGTAGGCAGCTATCAAGTCACCTCTTAGCCTTCTCTTCCTCAGGCTGAACAGACCCAATTCCCAGAGTCTCTCCTCATAGGGCCTACCCTCCATGCCCTTAACCAAACGGGTGGCTGTTCTTTGTACCCTCTCGAGCTTATCCACATCCTTCTTGAAATACGGTGCCCAGAACTGGACACCATACTCCAGCTGAGGCCTCACCAACGCTGAAGAGAGAGGGAGGGGTATAAGACATGATATGTCATCGTAGATCAGTGTGTGTATACACACATTAAAGCCTAAGTAAATTATTCAGCATCTTGGTCCTGAAAAGACCATGTAAAATTACATGCAAGAAATCATCTCCTCAAATCTCTGCACTGGTTTTCACAGCTGGCAGGTTCTGTGTGAAAGGAATGAAGGAAAGATGCCAGAGGGACAGTAGCAGAAGTCCATCCCCTGTGAGTGCATGGCTACATGAACACATATACACTATGGAAAAATAAGTAAAACAAATCACTGATATCCTGAACCTAAGGAACAGTTCAAAGACCAAAAGCATTTTTTGTGTTAATGAAGAAAACTTAAATCTGAAAAAAGGAAGGTGATTTAGAGACTCTTCCATATACTGCTGGACAAATCTTTATCCCCCATGCAAAGCACAAACAAATGAGTTCTACATGGGTAGCTATCCAGAAAAATTCCTCTCCAACCCACAAGCAGAATGATGTCAGCCAGTCTGGCACATCACAACAGTTGCTTCCTCCCTTATTCTCCCTGGCCAGAGACTTTGGCCTGCAAATCCATGTCATTTGCAAGTGCTAGACATATCCCATGGCTTCCCAGTGCCTCAGAGATCTACACAGGTCACTGTTATAGATCACACAGGAAGACAGCATTCCTGTGCAAAGCTATCTTTGAACCACTTCTCTTCCTACTGCCTTGACTCATACCCCAAGACAATCCTGGACAGGGTAGGCTTGAATTTAAGACCTTGTCTATTCTAGACAAAAAATGTCTTTAACAACAACATTAGTTACCGCAACTTGAACCACAACTTAGACGTTCACAAAGATCAGAGACTGTCTGACCAGAAGCTGCTACAAATTGCCTCTGGTTGCAAGAAACTGTAACTGCAGGCCAATCCCGCAGTCCCCCCCAGAAGTGTCATATTGGTGAAGAGTTGGGAATGCAGGACAGTGATATTAAATAAATTAATTTAAACCATAGTAGCAAGTATTACTTCCATCATGTGATATTCATGCATGTGTCATGTCTGTATTAAAAGTACTTGGATTTCCATAATGCTAAGGGGTGTATCCCTGGTCTCTGCAGACCTTTGGTCTGTACACTGAATTTTTTTTTTTTTCAAACACTGCCTACACAAACAAAAACCTGAAAGTCCGTCATCAGGATAAAAACATTTTCAAACATTTAACAAGTCTCAGTATATGTGTATGTGCATGTGTGTATACACACGCACGCACTCACATATATACACATACACATATACACAAAATATTTTTTTCCATCCTTTGAGATAAACATTTATGGTGGAGAAGAAAACAAATATTTTATGTCCTGGAAGTTGTAGCAGTGGGTGAGGCTAGACACCACCAAAGGCTAAACCTGACGATGGTATAATGCACACGTTGGCCTTCACTAACCTGACAGGCCTATTCATGCAGAAGGGATTTATCCCTACCCTTCCCCCTCTGTAAAATGGGAAAAGTAGCACTTCCTGACCTCGCAGGGCTGTTGAAAGGATAAACATATTAAAATGAAATGTTCAGACACTCTGATATCAAGGGCAACATAAATATCTAAGAGTCTTTGTCTTTATCTAAGAGCAGAGAGTATGCTATATGCACAAGAGGGACAAAGTAAATCATAAGTCTGGCATTTCATAAGTCTGGGCAAATCATAAGTCTGGCATTCCTAACTTCAGAGTGACTGATTTGACAAACTCAAAACATTTCTTTCAACTTAACATATTGCATAGACATTTCCAATTCTTTGGGTTTAGTATTTTTAAAAGAGAGAAGATGAGGGCAGGGAATACACACACATTTCCCCCCCAAAACAGCTGCTGGAAATTGAAGAGTGCATTATATGCAAAACATATGATAAAAGCAGGTTCTGCTACTCCCTGTATGCATGGGCGACTGGTGCCTCCCGAGTCTGGGGGGACACCAGTGGGACATGACCATGGTGGGGGAACGGGGCAGCAGCCAGCCAGCAACCAGAGGGGGTCCCCCAGCAAGCCAGCCAGAGCCAATTTCAGGGGAGGCATAAGTGCTCTCCGGGGGGGAGGGGGCTTACACATTGCCGATGCGTATCAAACCAAAAGTAAAATCTGCAGCAATCCACAGGAAGCAGAACAATGGTTAGGCTCCACTTAGCTGCTGCTGCTATTCAGTAACTTTCTGCATGAAAAGGGTTATTTTCCCCTTCATTCTGCCTTTCAAAAAACAAGGTGCATATTACATTCCAGGGTATGTTGTATGTGAGAAAATATGGTATATTGCTAATTACAATCAGCTAATAAAGCTTGTCAGCTGTAGAGTTCGACCCTGAACTATTGTCTCCGCAGTATTCATTTCTCCTACCTGAAGAGCAGAACTAACAAAATGAAATGGATGGTGATTGTATTTTGTCTGAGGCAGGAAGAGGAGAGAGAGATGGATTCTGGGGCCAGTTGGGGGGTGGGGGGGCTGCAGGTTGTCTACAGGATGTGGTTCAATTCTCTTTTCCCTTCCATTCAGGAAGTTGTGGGTTCCTGTCCCATGTGGTGCCCCCCCAAACAGGGAACAAGGTGCTAGAGCTGTGTGCTTTGTCTACCAGAGCTGCAGTTGCTCCAGCAACTTACCAGGCAATGCCAGAACAGTGGCTGCTGTTGCTTTGATGGCCATCTGGTCAGACTTTGACTATTCAAGTTATTTTGGCAAGCTTTTCCTTAGGGATACATACCATAGCAGAGAAATAATGGTTTTAAAACAGTTTCTCTTATAGTAAACCCTAAGCAGAAATTAATGAGACAAGGAAAAGACACTTTTCTAATCAAAGGACTTTCCCCTGATGAAAGCCTCTTGTGAACATCCCCAGTGTCCGAGATTCTCAAACGGTATCAGAAGAATCATTTATACTGGAAAATGTATGGCAACCCAAATGCAGATGTTATCAGATTCTCCTACAATGTACAAATCATTATAATTTAATAATGTGAGAGAATTATTTGATTTTCAAATCAAAATCACACTGGAACAACTAATCTGTTAATAGCACTAACACAAACTTTCATAACTATTGTCAGAGACAAGTTTCTACTGGGAAAGATTTCGCAGTTCAGGGCCACTAAGAATAAGATCTCACACTTCACATTTTACTCTGGTAAAATTCACATGGGAATGTATTCTCAAAATGCATCTGAATAAAATAGCTTTTTGTGCTAAGGATTTGATGCATTTTCCTAATTTCCTTCCTTATGTGCTACAAAGGCATCACACCCCAGTCACAACGTGATGGACTCTATGGCCCACACAGGTAAAAACAGAAACTGTGTTCTGCTTTTGCAAATTTGTTGAGTTACTTTGAGAAACATCTTTGTCCTCTGAATCCAAACTCCTTTCTTCTCACACTCTGCTGCCTAATTACCGTGTAACGTTCCTGCTCTTCTTTACAAGTTTAGCTACATTTTTAAATGCTTCCTTTACAAAGTATCAGTATTTTTAACACTCTGATTTAAAGTGTGAGAATTAAAGTATCATATTGGGCTCTATCCTTCAACAAAAATTGCCTCCACATTTACTTTTGACCTGTGAGCTTTTCTTTTTCTCCCTCCCTTTTCTTCCACAAACCCACACATGTAAGACAGACTTGTTTTTGGTCTTTTTTTTGGACAAATAAATACGAAGATAAACAAGAACAAAGGGAAAACCTAAGAAACATAGAGGTTTTTTAAAAGTAAGCTTTCACTAAACTTTCACTTGAGCTGTGGAGCAAGCTAAAAGAGGTTGGAAAGGTCTGACCCAAGACAAAAACAGGCTGGGTTGGCATGTATGACTGCTGAAAGGAACTGGTGAAACATTCTGGATGACATGAATACGGGAGTAAAGAAGGTTCTATGGGGAGTAAAAACTATATTGGAATAGTAGTAGTTAGAGAAAATCATAAATCAGTCTTAGGGGGCAGTATGTTCTCCCACTGTGAGCTCTGCAGCAATATTTCAGTTTTGCATTGCAAAAAGGAAATGGAAGCAATGAGAAAAAAACTGGATGCCGCCTTTTCTTCCCACTTCCCCACCAACCTCTTCATACTACACCAGATTGTTTCCTGTGTCATCTCAACTACAGTAGCCCAGGCTTTTCATGTTAAAAAGATGATCAT
>NW_005842200.1:1239896-1300009 GCF_000455745.1 Alligator sinensis | reverse complement strand
AGTATCAGGAAGGCTGCAAAGCAGGCTATAAAACTTATTTGGGCATCCTGAAGGGAGCTCTCTCTGCAGTAACCAACATCATTTTTATAATCCTAAAGCACTGAAGAGAGTCTTGATGCAGGATTTTTTTTGTCTTGCTTTTTATTAGCATCAGTGCACAACAAATACTGGAGTAACTTCCAGTTATGCCATGTCTGAGCTATTCCACTGATTTCAGACTACAATGTTCCAAAAGGAGATATTTGACAGAGTTTTTTCAAATCTACTGGAGACACAGTCAAGCGCTTTCTATAAACCTTGTGTACCACTTCTTAGGTACCTTTACCTCTCTGCACATAGCATTTATTGTGCAGATATATAGAAGGACTTCAGTTTCTAGTTCTGCCAAACTGATATGCTTAAACAAGCGTACACTTAAACAAGTATAGAGTTATTCCAATTTTAACTTAATGCATGTTTATAAATAACATGTTTTTAGTGCATGTCAGGTATCAAATAGCTAAGTGACAACTGATAACCGGCTGATTTCTGCAATCTGCCATCAACTGCTATTTTCAAGAAAACATGAGCTATTCCTAATACCACAGTACAACTTCATTTAATTGTGTAGGCTGCTTGGATTTCTGTAACAGATGGTAGGCATATACTGTTTTAACCAAAACCCTGCTTCAAGAACATTGGTCCATTTAAGGGGAGTGTTGGATAAAAAGTGGCATAAGAAAACCACCACCAATATTATATTGCACTGCTCAAAATGTACTCAAATTATAACAGATGGACAAGAAGTTTTTGTCCAATAACTTCCAAAAAGTACTATGTCTGTGTTGTCAGAACCCATTAATTAGATGTCTATAGCACAAAGGAGAATTGGTATAGCCCAGAGGAGAATTGGTATAGCCCAGAGGAGAAATGACATAGCACAGAGGAAAATTCCATGGGTTCGATACATATGGCATAGTTTTGCTGTCAATCATTCTGGTGGCAGTAACTAGGTCATGGAGGAAAATTCCGCTATGCCTGAACCCAGTAACGAAATGCTACAATAGTGGAAAATTACAGTTTAGAAAAAAGTTCTCGCCACTCATATGCAAATTCACATTATTATTGGCCAGTTTTAAATTATTCCTACGTGGCGACTAGCAATTGGCTTGCTAGCCATATAAGAGGTTGAAGCAGTTTCCGCCCAAGTTGGAGAACTCCACACACACCTTGTGGAGAGCTCTGAGTACACTGTGGAGCCTAGCAAACTCCATGCGTGTTTCAGAGCGAACTTAGCGGCCTGATCAACCACTAAGGACTCCCCGTCACCGACCCAAGGGGGCCTAGCACACCCCCACCCGAGACGTAAGACGACTGCCGGCCCAAATACCCTGAACACCCCGACACATTTGCAGACCGACCAAACCAACTTTGTAATTTCTGCCCGACCCAAGTTTTACAACTGTAATCGAAGCAAGTTTCTGACCTGCACTGTATGAGCAGTGTAAGTAAACAATCTTTTGTTCAATCCAAACGCTTGAGTACCTGATTCCACTCCAAGCATCACAAGTACCCGCCCGCCGATTGGGGCTCCTAAAGCCCCGAACCCCGCGCCGCGGCTCTCGGCAGCGACATGTGTATGTATGTAAAATCTCTCTTTCTCTCTCTCTCTCACAGATTACAAAATGTGGAAATGATTCTCCTCACACCTGTTTAAAGTAAAAAACTTTTTTCCTTAAAACTATCCAAATTAAACTGTTCTATAATGGTAAAGTGGTAGGGCTGGAGTACAGTGGTAGCCAGGATGGGACAGGAAGTACACAAGAAGCAAGAGTTTTTTTGTTATACCTTTTTTGAACCAACTGCATAGTTGGGAGAGATGTTGGACAAGCTTTTGGACACAAAGTGCCCTTCTTCAAGAAAGCTTGCCTTACCTATACAGTTGAGGGTTCAAAAAAGATATCAGAAAAGTCCTTTGCACCTCTCTAATAGCAGAATCATTAATCCATTCAGCTGTAGTAATGCTGATATAAAATAAAATCATCACAACTAAAACACAAAATCATATAGTATCATACTTGTTGGTATGATAGAAGAGTTCTCATACAACAAGATTAATGTCTTCTAATGTGCAAATAATGTATTCACACTGACATTTACATATAGTAGGAGACTAGTCTCCTGTTGTATTATATTGACATTAAATAGTAGCTGCAAACAATAGTTATGAAACATAGGTTGCAACTTGCACAAATAACTCAGGACTTTTAACAGACTTCATTCTGGCAACATTTCCTTTTTAAAAAGGACATTAGTTCCTTTATCCTATCTGACCAGCTAGAGCTCCCAATTTCTCTCCCTAAGGTAGGATATGCTTTACGGTTCCATACTTACAAGGTCTTTGATTCTGATTTTTGCAATTGAGGAAAGAAGAGGCACAGACTTCAAAAATCAACTGGCACAGGTTAAATAATCCAAACAATCACTGTTATGGACAAGAAGGGGGAAAATGTAGATTCTCTTACATTTACAGTTAAACTGTGCAGAATAGTACAGCTACCAGAAGAGTCAAATACACAAACTTTCAACAGTTTCCAAAGTCAACCCCAAACATACATAAGTAGCTGCCCAAATATTTAATCCATACCTTTCCTTTTTTAATCATATGTCCGTAAGAGAAAGTATCCCATTTTCTTATTCTACATCCATTCAGAACAACGCTTTTCCAGATTTTTAAGATGACAAGCTAGTTCAGCTCCAAATCCTCACTGCGCAATCATTTTCTTTGGTAGTTGTGCTAGGTTTTTTTCCCCACACACTCCCATTGTGGTGAATGACATGTCTGAACAAGTAGAATAATACTCTAGGCAGGAGATTAAAAACAAAAATGTACACAGAATCCAGTGAGCATCTACAGGGCGAGGCCCTGGATTTCAAACAACAGTTAATATTAAAAGTGATCAGAAGCACAAAGGACTAAAAAGATTTATTTTGTACAATTCAGGCACAGGACCCATTTGTAATCTATACCCCTGAGAAGTGTTCCCCCAGCCCCTTATCAAGGACAATAAATAGCAAGAATGATTTCTGATATCCCATACCAAGAGACATTGGATTTAGCCCTATCACTGACTGCAATATTTATGTCATGGTCACCAATTTACAAAAGACCGTTTTAGCTTTATTGTACTGCAGACTCATAAGGTTACCAAGTGAGGAAGAAAAAAACCTCTTCCTGAGGAACCAGGATCCAGATTGTGTTCTGAAAGGAATACAGACAGCCAAACAAGTGTGCAACTGAAATAGCTTCAAATCCTGAAAGCACTTTGACAAATTCCAGGTATCAACTCATATTTATGTATGCAAATACCAACATCTTTTGGCTACAGCTGAGGATACAGAACTTTTAGCCCTGACCTGCCACATCTCACCAAAGGAATCCACCTTTAGGCACCGAGTCCAATGATCTCTCCTCTCTGACCTCCCTGCTTACAACGAACAGGAGCAGATGAGAGACATCTTCACAAGCTCTTGAAATCATCACTCTCACAGCCTTGAAATTAATGTGATGCTTAATATGTTTATGCCCTTCATTCAATTGCAAGCTCATCTCCAACTTGGTTCTTTCTTTCCATAGCTGAACTTCTACTGCCCAGCCTCACTTTCCTAACCCATTATGCCTCCCCCACTTCCTGTGTCATGATATTCCTCTCACTTCAGTGAACTCAGGTGTCCCCTCAAAATATGAATAAACAGAAACCATACAAGTATGTTTTGTAATACAAGGCCCAGAGCATTAGAAAGGCCCACACATAAAGGCCCAGAACATTAGAAGAGTATTAGGGCTGCAAAATAGGAGTTCAAAGGGTAATAAAAAGTGCCAAAATTAAGGTTGCCCATGCAACCTCAACAGACAGAAATCTCATCCATAAGAGTAGGAAATGATACTTTCCTGACTCCTAAAGCAAGTATAAGAGTCTTTCTCTGCTGAGTTTGTGAACTGCACAGAATTATTAGCATCAGTTGGTGGGAAAGTACAGACAATGTATGACCTCCTGGCATCAAAATTACACATTGTCCCATAGGCCAATGGGAATATTGATGAGAGAGAGCAGGCAAGCAGCTCAGCAAGGTTTTGGAGACCATACAGTGCAGCTGGAATATTCAGGAATTAATGGGGGCACGCGTGACAATTTCTGTATGCAAGTGCAAGTGGATAGTTCAATAAACTATAGGTTTTCCTTGGTTTATGCTGTACATGCATTCCTGGAAAATGTTGCATAACTCCAATTCACATAAAGGGAACCCACTTTACAATGTAACAAATAGGGATATGTTCGAAGACCTCGACTGTACTGACACACAGACTATATTTTGATGTGTGTCACTCCCACAATGCACCACACAAAGCAGCTGACTGTGGCCTTCCACCACACCGATCACATAAGAGTGAATTTACCTCACATATAATGAATTTTTGTATAAAAAGGGTCATTGCATAAGAACGAACTCTCACACACACAACCCGCATAAAGCGAGGGAAACCTGTACACTTATTCTTTCCTTCTCTTTCTAGAGCACAGAACAGTTCCTGGCACTATTGAGCATTCATACCTCTCCAGGAATTTGACTCCCGTTGTATACTGTTGCAGGGCACCTTGGTGCCCTGCTCCTAGAGAGGGGAAACTACCAGGGAGAGAGAGCCCTGGCAGGGAATAACGAGCACAGCTGTGGGTTGCCCGGGGCAACCAGGAAGTCAGCTGACCGGAAGGGGCAGGGCCTGGCCCTCATAAAGCCCAGGGCTGAGGAACGGCTGGCAGTTCCCTGCCAGCAGCCAGAGGGGCAGGGGCAGGGGCTCGGGCTCTTGGAGTTAGGATACGAGGAGAAGCTTAACAGCAAGTACAGCTTGATCAGACTTGAGCAATGTTGTTATAGCAGAGGGCGTATGTTTGAGTTATAGCCAGGAGGCTCGAGTTTGTGTTGTTATGTATTACACCGGTGGCTAGGGTGAGGCTATAAGGGGTTGGAGGAGGCCTTGTAGGGACCCACAGTGGTGTGGGGGACCCCGGCGCCAGTGAGGGCGCAGTATCCTTAAAGGGGCCTCACAGTGGAGTGTGAGGACCTGTGAGAAGCCCAGGCATGGGCATGGTGAGCCCCAGAGAGGGGACCATATTGAGTAGCCCAAGTTGGGCACGGCGAGCCCCAGAAGGGGGGTCGCACTTCTGAGAAGCCCCAGTGTGGGTGTGGCAAGCCCCAGAGAAGGGGTACTACTGAGAAGCCCCAGGACGGGCGTGGCGAGCCCCTGTGGAAGGCATAGTACTGTGATAAACCCCGGAGAAGGGCGGAGTACTGCGGTAAACCCCAGCGAGAGGGAGTAGTGGTGCGGTGAGCCCTGGAGAAAGGGAGTAGCAGTGCGGTGGGCCCAAGAGACAGGTGGGTCAACCAGGAAGTCCCAGAGTGGGCACAGAAGGCCCCGAGAGAGGGGCGACGGCGCAGCGAAGGCCCCGAGAGAGGGGTGATGTTAGAAAGATGAGTAGTACCCATTTCTGTTACTATAACTCCTACACATAAAAGGTAGGGCAGGGGCAGGCAATTATTTTGGGTGGAGGGTCACTTACTAAATTTTGGCAAGCCATCGAGGGCCACATGGATAGCCACACCCCTTGAGGTGCCCCGCCCCCTGGTTGCTATCTTGGGACTGGAAGTCCCACCCCCTAATCCCTGACCTTTGCCACCAGGAGTCCTGTTCCTTGCCCCCCAGAAGTCAAACCCCCTTGCTGAAAGGCATACATCTCAGAACCAGAAAAATACCAAATTATATTCTAGAACTCAAACATGTACTACAGCATTCATTAATTTCATTTCAAAAAATATTTTTGTCCTGAGCACCTGCTCGCTGCCCCTTCCCCTGTCCTGCCACAGCCATTTCCCTGCTCTCCTCCTTCCCCTCTCCCTCCCCCTCCCTGGTCAGCTGGAAGCACCAGCACCACATGGTTCCTGGCTGCAGCACCAGGGCTGCAGAAGCCAGCATGGCCCAGCCCTGAGGACTGGGGCGATCACCCGCAGCCCTCCCCTGCCTCCTTCCCCCCCTTCCTTCTTATCTGTATTTCCCTTGGTGCAGGGAGGCAGGAAAAGACTCAGGCTCCCAGGCCAGAAGTTCCTGGTAGGCAGAGGCTTCTGGCTGGGGCTGGGGCTGAGGGGGAGGGAGGAGTTGGAGGGACTTGGGCAGGGGGCTGGCCAGCCTTGCTGCTCTGGCCACTTAATCCTGCCATCAGCTCCCCCTGGGTCCTACTGCCCCTGGCTCCTGTCATCTTTGACAGGCAGCCAGCCTGAGCCAGGGGCAGACAAATATTATTTTTCTAAACTTTTTAGGGGCCCTGCAGGTCAGATAGAATGGCCTGCTGGCCCAGATTTGGCCTGTGGGCCATATTTTGACCACCCTTGAGGTAGGGTATAGAGCAGTGATTCTCAACAAGAGTGCCATGGCACCCTAGGATGTCAGAAGAGCTTTTTAAGGGGGCAATGCAATTTTGGCACTATTTGGTGTGTGAATCATGAAGGTGTCTGCACAAAATAAACCTAGAAATTTAAAATAAGAATCCATATAGTGTCAAAAGCAATCTGACCTGCTGTCATCTTTGAGTTCTTTGCAACAGAAAAACTGCTCTATTATTTTTCCACAGTCAAAAAATGAGTGAAACCTCAGAACTCTCATTTTCAAGGGTCTTTTAAGTCTAAAATGCTTGAAAACCACTGGTATAGGGAGAAGAAAGTAAGGCACGGTTTGGGATCAGTGGCTATTTAAATCCTTCAGGGATCTGATGCATAGTCCACCCTCATCACAGGCCTTTAACACATTATATGTATTGCCCAGTTCAACCCCATTTCAGCAGCATCCATTCTAGGATTAACCATAAGTAAAATATTTTTATACTGTGCATGTGCTATGTCAGCAATAGTCAGACCACAGCTCCTGACCCAAAAGCAGATATTTTTCAATTATGATTTCTGCAGAAAGTTACATGGGATATCAGAGTTTGTGCATGATTTTCTGCATGATTTGGATAGGTCTCTCCCTGAAATCAGCAAACATGAACAAGGCTCACCATTTTTAAAGTGTTCTCGCCTGCTAGAGAATGAAAACATTAACCAAAGCCCAGTAAGCATTTTTGTTCTGTTTTTTTAATACTAAGAATGTATGGCATATTTAACCTAAGGGTAAATCTGTTGTTGGTTCTCCTTGGTTACCAATGGCTGTTTGTGTGACTTCCTGAGCCAGTTAGGAACAGAGCATCACTGTGGTAAATGTTACTTACTATTCATCTAAAAAAAAAAGTTTTAGCTGATACATTTTCCCAGAATACATCTCAAATTTTATATTGTGCTCAAAGCAACTCTAGAATTTACAGCTTCAAATCAATGCATTAATGGCCAGGAACAAGTCAGGGCAGCCAGTTCCTACAAAGTGGTGCAAAGAATTCTGACTCCGGCACCAAAGCAAGAGGATTTGGGGCTAAGTCACTATGGCATGTATGGAAAGGAGTCTTTTCTTGTCCTAAAATTATACAGCCAAGGCTCCTCCCCCCATGTCTGAAATAACTTGGCCCATGACTATGGTCTGAACCCAGTATCAAAGTGCTCTGCATACTCAGTCACCCTCAAGTACAAGACATTACCATTTGGTTGGGTGGTAGCAAATCTAGCAAATAAGTTTATCTTCATTTCTAGTCTTACACACACACACACACACACACACACACACACACACACACAAGCCACCTCAGATACTTCATGAATGCTGACCAGAAGCCCCAGAAGAAACTACTTGTACTGAGTACGGAAGGTTGGTAGCTTTAGTACATAAGAACATTAAAGAAGAGGCCAAGAACTTATGTTTTCCCTGTGTTCCCCAAGGCCCCTCTGAAATCTCTCAAAAGCCTTTTGTTGTGGTAGCTGGGTCAGCAATTTCTGGGGACAGTTTCCAGATGACAGATGCCTGAAATGGCTCTGAAAAAAACTGAGCAGTGCAATCACACTGCACTCTTAGTAGGTAGCTAATTCTATACCCCTGACCCAGATTTCTTTGGAATAGGTCTTAGCCTTTTAACAGTCAATTAAATCAGGAGAAGGGAAAATAAATGGTAAATCAGTGCCACTGTTAATATTCAGTGCCATTATCAAACACACACACACACACACACACGTGCGCGCATGCACCCCCCACCCCCCAACTAGTCAAATTCAAAATGATATCTCAGCTAGGAACAATAGTTTTCTGGTGTTTTTTCTTTAGTTGCTTTGCAGTCTTTATATTTTATCATTTTTTAAAGTGCCTGTACAAAATCTATTGATGTTATAACTTTTTATTTAGAACAGTGGTTTTCAAACCGTTGGTTTACTGTCTAAAAAGTCTGCAAATCTATGATCAATCAAAAGTATGTGAATATCCACACTTACAATTCAAAGGGGTCTACATCTCCATTTGAAATTTTCTAGGAGTCTGCAAATGAAAAAAGGTTGAAAACCCCTGATTTAGAATGACTCTGCAAATTTGTGTCACATGAAATATCGACTGGAGCTGGAGTGAATTTTACAAGTGGCAGTAATGAAACAATGTTGCAAGGGAACATTCTGACACCTTTGTTAGCAGAATCTGAGCTTGAAATTATAATTATCTAAGTACAAAGTAGCAGCTCATTCTGACATTTTCTTTAAAAGTCTTTATGTCTTTGTAAGAAAAAATGTGCTTTTAGGATTAGAGATGGGCCTCAACCAAAGGCTATGCTTTCACTGTAGGGCAAAGCTGCGAGAGTGGCATCTGGCTGCAAGCGCCCTAGTTTGTAGCACCTGAATGTAGGTAACCATGCTGCAAGGCCGTATCTCAATCACTGTGCCCTTAATAATATACCACTCCACACATGTCTGGGCCATGTCTCAGGCTACTTTGTGCAGCAGTAAACAGAGTTGCTATAGGATCCTTCCCCAGTGACCTGCAAGAGAACTTGTCCTACTGGACATATAGGAAAGTCTTCCATTACCTTCCTGCAATACAGACAACATTTCAGTGATTTAATTTACAATTCTCACTGCAAAGTTGGGAGACGACCAGCCAAAGGGAAAGAAGAACACATACCTTTTGACAGCACATCTACCCCATGCTAAAAGCACAAGTAAACTTGCATGGCAGATTTAGTGTATATGGGTTGCCCAAAGGGAAGGAGCAGTAGCTGGACAAGAGCAGTGAAGTCATATTTGAAATCTAGAAGCCTATAACCCCAACCTGTGGAAAGAGTAATTTCTACAGGAAAAAAAATTTATTTTGTACTTGCCCCTGTTTGGTGCTCCCTAGCTGCATTATGGCAACAAGAGGAAGAAGCTACTTAGGAGATTTAACTCCCATTAAAAAAAAACAAAAAACAATATGACCCTGCCAATCCAGATCTGATAACTAGGTACCTCCACCCATTCTTGTTTAAAGTTATTCACATTTCTTCCAGTGCCTGGCCTAGCACCTAAGCAGTTTGGTGCTCCAGAAAAAAAAACTTCCAGGACTCACACCCAAGCTTTTTTTTAACTTGATTATACAAATTTTAAAAACAAATGATGAAAGTGCAAAGGTATGTGATTCTCCCAGGGGGCAAGCCTGAAACATCTGTCAGCAACAAAAAAACCCACCATGTCACTGGATATCAAAACCCCCAAGCCAACATCCCTCCTGGGGTTACACATGTAGGACTAGCTGTTCATCTTCCAGGTTGTAGAGGACCTCCTCAATGGCCCAGCATGACAAACTGGTCCATGTCTTGAATTTGGACACATCACCTTACAACAAATGTGACATACACCTGGACCAAGAAACAGAAGAGTTGGAGGGTGTCATCAGAGCCAGTCACTACAAGGTGTTTTTTACAGTTTTTTAGAGTTACCATCTTGGCCTAGCCCAGCAGAAAGTTGACCAAGCAGATCACACTCCCATTAACCACTCAGTACGGGAGAGAAGATGTACATGGTCTCAGAGAAGTCCAACTCCAGTGTACCAAACAGGGTTTAAAGGGCAGCAAAGAGCAGCTGCAACCAGGGACAATCCAGGGAGGCACAGAAAAGAGTCTCCTCTACCACCTCTTTCCAGAAAGGGTAGACCCAGTGGCCTAAGTGGTGGACAGACGTGCCTGTTACCAGGGTCCCATGCTAAAGCCATCACTGGAGGTCACCAGTTCTCTTGGCAATAGGGAGCTTGTACAAGCGGCACCAGACCAGCCAGGCTTGTTCTGGCATGGCTGCCACTAGTGCCATCTCCAGATCATATCAGGGAAGGCAGCGAGAACATGGGCATGATGCACTTTGACTGTCCATGTGTACAATCCCTTCCCAGATAGCATCACAAGACACATCCCACCACTGTTCTTGCTGGGCATAGGGAGGAACAGCAGAATGCCAGGCCCACTACTTTCATCACCATCCAAAGCTGGAGAAACAAGCAGGAATAAAGAGGCCTGTCTAGTGAGCTGCCATTGGGAAGGGCTCACATGCAGACGTGGTCTTCTAGGGCAGCAAGCATACCCATGGGGAGCACAGCTTTGGCCATGTGGCCAAGGGGTAGCTTTCACTTCAGTCAAGAGGTGCAAAGAAAAACAGACAGAGTGCAGGCCCAGGGTTCAGGCAGGGCTTTGACCAAAAGCCAGGAGGACTAAGCTGAGTAGAAGAGGTGGGTCACCTTGATGGCATGCAACTTGACCAAGCAAAGAAACCTCCAGAGGCAAGGCAGGGTGCCCTCTGCTGCAAGGCCAAGTTATGGATCAGGGCTTCTGAAGCAGCTCTGGCAATTGCAGGTGCCTGCCCTGGAGGTCCCAGTAAGAGGTAGGTCTGACAGGCCTAAGCAAAGCTACAGCAGAAGGGATGCAGGACAACCCACTGGAGGTACTAAGATACAATAGGAAAAGTGCCAACAGATCAGCTGAGGGGGGGTGGAGGGAGGGAGAGAAAGAAAGATCCCAGATGATAGAAGCAGAGTGCCTCAAAGTTTAATAAATAATCTTTCCCATCCATCATCAGTAGACTCACAGTCCACACCAAAGTCCATGACACATCTTCATTGCGCACATAACCTGAGCTAGCTAAATCAAAGCAAGCATGGGTACACCTGCTTAGGCAGCAGTGCCACTTCTGAATAGATAGATTTTCTCTGATACCAGGACTGGAAATATTCTGGGTCTGTCTTTTTCAGCACTATTTATTCATTCATTCATTTGTTCATTCAATTTATTTGCTGCCTTGCCCAACAAAAACTTGGGGCAGTTTATAATAAGAGAACAGAATAATTTATAAAAAGGAGAGCACATTTTACATTTATCAGGTAAGCACACAAAGCAATAGCATTCAGTGCAAGAAATATGCTGAAATATGTTGAAAAACAAACTGGTCAGTGCTTCCAAACTCTCTCTCTCTCTGACACACACACACACACACACACACACACACACACGTGTGCGTGCGCGCACGCTCACTCTCTCTCTCTCTCTCTAAACCAGTGGTTGTCATCTTTTTGAACTTGAGGCACCTCACTGGACTCAAGGCACCCTCCATTCCTTTCGTGAATTGAGTGGCACCCAATTTAAAAAATGCATTTATATATCACCTGAGCCCCTGCTCTTGCCTTTGTTCAAGCTAATTTGCATTCTAACAGAGCACAGAGATACCTCTGCATAAATGAGATTCCTGCCCAGAAGAGCATTTTGTCTTCCCACTCTCCTGTGAAATATGAAACATCATAGCCAGAAGGAAATATGATTCTACATCCTGCTTACCACCAAACAACTTTGACGTAAAAAGACTTCTCCAACTTTTCTTTGCGCCTAATCTGAACAAAATGAACAGTTCAAAACAGGAGACTTTACCACACCTTCAGCTTTTCTGTGAAATATGAATTTTCATTTCTACCTAGGAGAACTTTTACAATCTTTGCAATCTCCTATGCCTGATGAAGGGTGCCTCTGCTCAAAAGCTTGCAAATAAATACTTTTTTTTTTGCAAATATCAAGCTGGTCTAATAAAAGATATCACCTCTGCCACAAGTTTGATTCCTTTATACATTACAGTGCTTACCTCCTTGCAGAAGGGCCAGGCAGTAGGGGTGATGGATTGGCCAAACAGGGACAAGCCTGAACCTGTGCTTATCTCCTCACACCAGGCAACACCCTTCAAAGGATCTGTGGGGCACCCTGCTTGATAATTACTGATCTAAGCTTTATTATTCTAACAATCAAATGAAAACAAATGGAATACAAAAGGAAGACTTCGACTAGCTTTCCCAACTAAGGGGGGAGGGAGAAAAGGGTGGGGGCTTGTCAAAAAGATTACAGTTTTTAAACAACAGAACGAGATTTTCCATTATTTAAGACATTTCATGCAGTACAACCTTGACAAACAAAACGGTCTAATTCAATGGTAAGATTAGGAATTGTAAAATCAAGAGCTTCAAGGCAAGAGCAGTCATGGGTAAGAAAAAATTGGTCCTTACCGATTCATTTATTTTTCCATAAATCCTCCCTCAAGGTTTTCCTAGCTCCCACTCTTCCCTACTCCCAGCCTCCCTTTCTCCAGCTGAATGGAAGGGTTTAAGGAAAGCCATCAGTCTGGTTCATGTCACTGCAAAGACGAATACTCTGTGTTCTGCCAATGCCTGTCATTACCAATCAGTCTGGGAGAGAAAATGAGAAAACACAGTACAGCTAAGACAACAAACCTAATATGTTTAATATAACAGCCGTAACAACTGTACTCAATTCTGGTCTTTTATTTTTTCAAAAAGACAATTCAGCAGACTCGTATGGGTCATTCTGGTAGCCGACTTTTATAAAAAAAAAATAAATTAACAAACAATGTAAATTTTGTTTTTGTAAATTTTGGTTTTGTTCACCAACACCTATGAGAAGCAACTTCCTGATAGAAGTAATGCAGGGAAGGATAATTTGGTTAAGCAAATTAAAAGTAACAAAGCCTCTCCCATCCATTAATATGGTTTGTCACTTTTCAGCTACAGCTTGCACCAATCCTCTTTAAAGCCAGCTAAGACCATTATGCCAAGCATCAAGCATGCTAGGAGATGACCACAGAAGCTGCTTGCATGTTTTTTGCTCAGAAGCTCAACCCATCTCTTCTTTTCTGCCCTATTTTATTCCCTCATCTCTTCCCAATGACGTTATAGCCCACAGGTAACAAGGCAAGGAGTAATGATCTTAAATTGCAAAAAGGAAATTTTAGGTGGATGTTATAAAGTATTTTATCACTAAGAAGTGGGTTAAGCATTGGAACAGATTACCTAGAGAGGCTGCAGAATCTCCATCCTTACAAGTTATTAAGAGCTGGTAAGACAAACACTTGCCTGGGGTGATCCTGCCCCAAGCAACAGGTTGGACTAGATGACCTCCTGATATCCCTTTTAGTCTTACTTCTCTATGATTCTATATTGCTCAATATTGCATTTGGATATAGGCAACACTGAATGTAGAAGCTTAAGCCATAAATTTTTCCTCTATAGTATAGTCAGAACTCAATATTTCTTGAAACGAAATGGCAGTCCTCTTAAATAGTAGCTGACCCTGGCTGAAGCAGTTTATTTGAAGCCAGAAGGGTTATCTATTAAGGGAAGATGTGAGGGACTGATTTTCAGACCTGCTCTACCTTTTCAGCTCCCACTCAACTGTAATCCTCTGGCTCTACCCAAAAGTTTCTTCTTGGGTATGTAGTAAGAACAAAAACAATGGCATTTCATTTTCTTCACTGACAGTAAAAAACGGTTTCTGACATTGCCTGTTTGGACACTGGCTTATCAAATTTTTTTACACACAAGGCTTTCCTCCTGTAATTTTGGAAATGGTTAGCACCTGATTTATCAGCCTTGTACAGCCATAACCGTTACCCTCTTCCAGATTCCACAGCCATGGAAAAAATACTAGAGTAAGTGAAAAATAACTTGATAAAGACACTATTGCAACAGATGTCTTTTGCAGAACAGGCTGAAATCTCTCGTCTTGATTATTTTTCAAACACTTATGCCAAACCACCAGTGATGTTGAGACTGAACCTGATACTTGTATAGCAGCCACTGACATTTCTAAGTTTCTTATATAATTTGTTGATCTCCCATAAATCCTACTTTTTGGGGAAAGGGCAGAGGGAAGCATGAATGGGAGGAATTTCCTTCAGAAGGCATTGCCATGTCTTTAAACAAAAGATATCATCATCTTTAGGGAACATCTATCTGAGACCTACCTTGCTTTGTGAACTCTCTGACACTCTATCTTTTCTATTAACCTTCCCTCCTTGCGTTAGGATATTCCTACACCAATCTAATAATATTCTCAACAGATGAGTGAGTAAAGAAACAGCTCCTTTCTTCCTACTGTCAGGAAAATACATCCCCGTTTGTTTTGTCTTCCTCCTGTGGTTTTTAGACACCCAATTTTAATGAAGCGTTTAACCACAGAAAAATAAAGGTCTTTTAAAATTAACTTGTCACGGGAGTTATTCCACACAATGTTGAGACCTGAAATCTGGTTACTCACCCTCTTCAGTCAAAAAGGACCATTCTGGGAATGAAAATGAAGAATACACAAACAATACTCAAACAGGACAGACAAACAATATTCATTTTCAGACTCTTTCCATTAGAGCTCAAGATGAAAAAAACATATTTTATAACTATTTAATATAATTCCCTCACTTATTTTCCATTAATTATCTAAATGCTGTAGAAGATAAATTAGACTGGGAGATCATGAAATCTGGATCCCAGCCCCAACTGTGTTCTTGGCTCCTAGATAACTTTAGACAAGTCATAATCCTTTTGGACCTTGGTTTCACCACGTCAAAACCAGCAATAGTTGTGCTTATTTGGACCTACCTGACAAAGCTTTTCTTAGGCTGAATTCATTTTTACTTTTCAGGTGCCTAGAGAGCTCCAGGTGACAACTCTGTAGAAATGCAAAATACGCCTATTAACTCCTAAACTCTATTAGAATGAACCTGGTTGGTAACTTTCCTGTTTATCAATTAGAATTACAATAGATTGCCTTTTTATTCTAGGATTGTTGCCCTGGAGAAAAAACTGAGATTCAATATCAGAACTGTGTAAATACTTTAGGATTCAGTTGTGTGGGGCCTGAGCTGGATCTGGAGCCTTGCAAACCCTAGAGAGCCTCGGGAAGGGGGAAGGGCATGGAGGAGAACAGAGGGCTGCTTTATGGTGGGAAGAGACTTGGCAGAGAAATCGCACCACAGAGTGTAAAATGAGAAAAGGGCAGATTGAGTGGGACCAATCTCATCTTGGAACAGGGCTGAATTTGGGGAAATGAGGAGGCCAATGATGGATGAAAGATTCCTGACTTCTTTTGGAAAGAATGGAGAGATGGAAAACTTCTGTTCTAAGGGGGAACTAGAAGAGGGTTCATGAACAGTCCCAGGAATCAGAAAGAACACCAGGTATGGGGGCTGGAAGCATGAAATAAGCCTCCTGCCAGTCCAACAAACAACATGGGGTAGATGGCATGCTAATTTTCCAAGGCAGAAGCGAGTTTTAAAAATGAAGGGAACTTATGTGGATGGGGAAGAGGTCACAAAACACGTGGGAGGGCAAAAATAGTAGACAAGAGGAGGAAGAACAGGACAAACAAGAAGGGAAAGAAGGCCGCAGCTGGAGTATTGTGTCCAGTTCTGTGCGCCCCATTTCAGGAGGGATGTGGACAACATGGAGAGGGTCCAGAGGAGGGCCACCCGCATGATCCGGAGACAACAGGGCAGACCCTACAGTGAGAGACTGCGGGACCTGAACCTATTCAGCCTCCACAAGAGAAGGCTGAGGGGGGACCTGGTGACCGTCTATAAACTCACTAGGGGGAACCAGAAGGATTTGGGGGAGACGCTGTTTCCCCTAGCCCCCGCTGGCATAACAAGGAGTAATGGGCACAAGTTGATGGAGAGGAGGTACAGATTGGACATCCGAAAAAACTACTTCACAGTTAGGGCGGCTAGGAGCTGGAACCAACTTCCAAGGGAGGTGGTGCTGGCCCCTACCCTGGGGATCTTTAAGAAGAGGCTGGATACCTACCTGGCTGGACTCATTTGAGTCCCGTTTTTTGTTTAGGGTTCTTTTGTTGTTCTCCCGCCCTGGCGGGGGAGTCGGGCTAGAAGATCTATTAGGTCCCTTCCGACCCTAAAACTATGAAACTATGAATGGAAGATGAACCTGAGATTCTGGGACTATAGCTAAAAACAAGAGACAAAGCAAGACAGAAAAAAAGGAAAGAAACAAATAAAGCAGAAGCAGAAAGGAAGGAAGGGGAAGATGGGGGGGAGGGTGAAGGGAATGAAAGAAATGTTAACAGTAGCGCCTGACTAAAACTTTGGCTCTGGGCTCGACTGGATGGCATATAAAAAAAAAAAAATGATGCTTCTAACACCTCCCCCTCCGACCTCAGCTGTTATGTCTTCCCATTTATAGGTTAAGAGATTCAGCAGCTTTCAAACTAGCATTGTTCCTGCAAGTTTATCCATAACAGCAATCCTTCTAACTTTCCCCACTGTATTCTGGCCAACTACCACATTTAAAGTGCATTGGAAGACTCTAGTGGAAAATATAGCACTCCACAAACAACCTCCTGCTCATATTTCACTCACAAGTTACCACTTAACCTCAGGCAGACCTTAACAACTAAACTGTGAAGTGAACCAACCAGCCAGCTTGAAATTAAAATGAGTGAAAGTGGGTGAAAGAAAAAAAAAAAGAAAGCACTCCAAAAGGAGTTCAAGATAAAAAGAAAGCAAGCTTGTTTTTTTTTTAAACAGCATTGTTCACAATACTCAGCTTCATAAATGCTTGCATGGAAAAATTCTTGAGCTACTGACTTGCCCTCCTACTTTTTAAAAATCTTTTGAAGTTCTATATTATAAGAGTGTCTGTGCCAGGTTTTTTTTCCTGTTCTGTTATTCTTTCACTTTTCCCTTTGCTTCAAGCTTTTTGCTGTGGGTTTTCATTGAACTTGTTTAGATCATAGAGTTTTAATTTATGTATGTGTGTGTATGTTATATGTATGTATGTATACATACTGAAGACAACATGTTGTTTGGACAGAGACAGCCAAATCTAAATATTATGAAAAGATAAAAAGAAAAAGACTTACAGACAGACAGGCAGACTGAATTTTTATAAACCAGCATTACTATGAGGTTGGATGAATGTATTATTGCAACCTGCTAAAATATAGTAAGCCAGAACTTCCAGTCTAATCCATTGTTTTCACAGGCCTAAAATTCACCCATAAAAATTCACTTTGAGATGGAAACTTGGTACATTCCTGGTGTTGCCATACTTCAGTTGTAAGAGCAATGGATATGTATTGAAATTGCTGTGGTTTTGTACTTCACTAAGCTCAAGGAAAAGCTTACTTTAAAACTGAATTTTTAAAATGTTTTAAAAAGGGGAGGGATAGAGCAGTATTTCAATACTACAATAAATACTGTACATTAGCTGCAGAAATATATCAGCTTTAAAAAAGTAATTCAATATGCCACTACAACGGTTTCTCAAAATAATATTTTCTCAAAAAAATCAAAATACAGAAAATAGTAAATGTATGGAGTCTGGGTCAATCTGTAGTTTAAACATTGGTATTGTGCTTCTGAATCTTGGCAGGAATATTAAAATGTACAATATGGACTGCAGTCATTGAAATCTGTTCTGTAAAATAATTCAGACCCAAGGTGGTACTCAAATGCAAAATGTCTACCCTTTAGTTCTCCTTCATTTGAAAGTACTGCTATTGAAATGGCAAATATACAAAAAATTACATTTAAAGCATATTAAGATGATTATCAGTCTTCTGGTAGAACTGATTCCCAATAGTTCTAGGAGCCCCACAACACCTCAATCTTAGTAATTTTTCTGGCAGCTGAGTTCCAGCAATGGTGATGGTCCAAAACAAGAGCTGGAAAATGTACTCCAATGAAAAAAGCAAAAAGCAGGCATTATATCTGTAGTTCTTTTATCAGCACAGCTGAGCACTTTGGTACTGTGCTATGCCTCTTGAAATACAGGTGAAAACACAGTGAAGATTAACTATAATCAACAGTTTCTTTTCAGAATTTCTTTATTTAAAAAATTTAGGTATTTCTTAGGGGTCTGCCTAAATTGCAGGGGGGCTTACCAATTTTTTCTGATTGATCATGGCATGAAGCTCTAATTCCATGGTCATTTTGCAGCAGTCCCACCACTCAGCACTGATTGGCAGAGAGGTATGGGGGGGGAGGGGAGAAATGAGGGGGAGGCTGCCATCTTGATTGCTGACAGCCCTTCATGCAGCCCTGCCCCTTGGTGCCAATTGGTGGAGAGGCTCCAGCAGGAGGAGGAGGGACAAAGGGGCAGCAGCCATCTTGTTTGCTGCCCTTCATGCCACCCTGCCAGCTGGCGTCTTCCCCTCCCAGCAGTAAGAACTACTGGCTTCCACTGGGGGACCAGCATTTTATTTTTATTAAGGTTTTTTTCGTTGTTGATTTTGTAGATGTTGCAGATAATCCTGGATATAGCAATTTCCTCAAAATTTGTGAAACCATGAATTAAGTAGGTCCCTTGGAGTTATTTATATTTCTTCCAAATCTGACTGTGGGCCACTCTAGACATTTAGGTAAAGGCGGGATATTTGATGCGCAGTCCATACAATTGTGCCTCCTGCCATGCCACACGTAATCCATGCCTCTTGCCATGCTATATCAGATCCAGTCACACCTTATTGCCAATGCAGGGGGAGCTCAGGATCGCAAAACTGGGTTCCCCTGTACTGTCAAGTAGTGAGTTCCTGTGGCTGGGAGACCTATAGCTGATAGGGCTCGCAGCTGCGGCAGCACCCCACATCAGGGCATTGTTGCAGCTGCCAGCTGCAGGACTCCTAGCCACAGCAGCACTTGGTGCACCTCATGCCTGGGAGCCCCATTAGCTGATGGTGCTCCTGGCCACAAGGGAGTACCTGGCCACACATTCAATGAAAGGCATGATGAGAACAAACCACAAAGTTATTACATTTTTTTGTAGAATAACTTTGTGGCTCATTCCTTGATTGAATGTGTGGCTGAGTCACAACTTAGGATGTGATTAACTGGCTGATCACATCTTAAATGTAACAAGAGGTCTGGAGAGAAGGCCATATGAGGAGAGGCTGAAAGATATGGGACTGTTCAGCCTGAAGAAGAGAAGACTCAGAGTGGACTTGGTGGCAGCTCGTAACTATATTAGAGGCATACATCAGGGCTTGGGGAACCATCTGTTCACCAAGGCACCCCAGGGGAAGACAAGGAACAATGGACACAAACTGCTAGAAAATTGCTTCATATTGGACATAGGAAAAATTACAAATAGAGTGTCCAGGTTCTGGTACAGACCATCCCCAGAGGTGGCAGAATCACCTACCCTGGAGATCTTCAAAAAACAACTGAATGCACACCTTGCTAGGGTCATAGACCCCAGCAGTCTTTTCTGCCCAAGTGCAGGGGGTCTGGACCTGATGGTCTCATGAGGTCCCTTCCAGCCCCTAACATCTATGAATCTATGAGATGGGGCCTATGAATTACTAATAACGAAGCCTTTTTAGCCACTTAGCCTTCTTAAAAATAGGGGTTTTAAATGTACATCCTTCTGACCTGACTGAATCCACATGATATATGGATGCAACGTGTATGACATTTCTCAGATAGTCCAAAAATCTCAACTTTAAAATTACAGAGAAAGTAAATTCCTATTCCTCATGGTAGTGAAGAAAAACTTCTAGATGCAAAGCAAGAGTAAAACCAGTATATGTCTATGTCTGCAGACAGCCTGACACTTGTTCTGAGGAATATGAAATTTCATGTTCCCTCTACCTTCCCCTACCACTATTTATCTCGCTGGAGTATCAGCCCTAAAAGCCAGTATTGATCCATGGCTGATCGTTTCTAGCAGAGGAAAGTGAGTGGGAGCACAGCCCTCCACAAGATAGTAATTGGTAGAGGGAAAGAATGTAAAAAAGGAAGCACATGAGACTCACAAACAGATAAAGAGGGAGCAAATCAAGGAAAGAAGCATGGAAAAGGAACCGAGGGGGGACCAACAGTAACGGCACAGGCTCTTTCAAAGGCTGATGCTGACTGATTATCAGGAACTAACTTACTTAAAACCATAGGCTGCCTATACACTAGGGCTGTGTGAAACTTTGGCAGGCATTTCATTTCAGAGGTATTTTGGCCCGTTTCGGCACCCAGAACACCGAATCCAAAACTAAATGGAAGGCTCCGAAACATCTCCAAAACGAAAAGAAAAAAACTCCTCCAAGACCGTTTTAGGCTGGACATAAGGAAAAATTTCTTTACTGTCAGAGCCCCCACGACCTGGAATAGACTCCCTCCAGAGGTGGTGCAGGCACCTACTCTGGACTCATTCAAGAAGCATTTGGATGCTTATCTTGCTGGGATCCTTTGACCCGAGCTGACTTCCTGCCCCTGGGGCAGAGGGCTGGACTTGATGATCTTCAAAGTCCCTTCCAGCCCTAACATCTATGAAATCTATGAAAATCCAAAATGTTTCAGAGATGTTTTGGAAAAATTAGGATTTTCAGAGCCAGGCTTGCAGGGAAACAGAAACTAAGAAGAGGGAGGGGGAGGTGGGGGGGAAAGACTGCTCTGATATTGACATCTGTAGCTGACCAGAATCTGCGATCTGCCCCTGAGGCCCCTTCCAATCCCAGTGCTCTGGGGGAGGGACAGCAGGCTGCTGCCATCCCGTGCGCAGATCCGGGGGCCCACACCCCCCAGGAAGAGTCCGGCACAGCCCCACAGTCCTCCCAGGGGGCACAGGCCCTGGATATGCACACAGGATGACAGCATACTGCTGCTGCTGGCTGGGGCCAGTGGCAGCATCAGTTTTCCCAGTGCTCGGTGCGGGCTGTGCCAAGCACCAGTCCCAGCTGGCAGCAGCAGCCTGCTGTCATCCCGCATGCAGATCTGGGGGCCTGCACCCCCGGAAGGAGTCTGGCACAGCCCCACAGCCCTCCTGAGAGGCACAGGCCCCTGGATCTGCGCACGGGATGACAGCATGCTGCAGCTGCCAGCAAGTCATACGAGTTTTGCTATGAACAGTTTGAGGTACAGTTTCACAGAAGCCCCTGCATCTGTCTCCTTGAAACTTGGCAGGCTTTATGCCCTCACAAGGGGCTACCATCTCTGCAATTTTCATCAAAATCAGGCAAGAAATGACAAAGTTACAGGCATTTTAGTGCTTCCCCCTTAAAGCCTATAGCCAAATCACCGAAACAGCATTGAAACTCCAAAACCGATTCGGCTGAATTGAAATGGAACAGTATCTGAAACACCGAAATGAATCAGTGTCCCTCTGAAATGGCCAAATCCAGAACCGAATCAAAACATAGCCGTTTCACACAGCCCTACACACACACTCTGGGGTGAGGGGAAAGGGGGTATTTTAATTAAAGTGGCTTTTAGGCAACTGCTCTAATTAAAATGCCATATTATCACATGTATTAGGCCCTTGCGCATTTAAAAATGGCTGCGGGGTGCTTTATCTAAACCTCATTCAACCAGGTGTAGTTAAAGTGCCCCGCAGACATTTTTAAATGTGCAGGGGCTTAATACACATGACACTGCAGTGTTCTAACTAGATTAATCAAGTCTGCTCTGACACATTCTAATTAGAACACCAATAAGCACACGTATAGGCAGCCATAGTTATTACAAAAAAAGACGTATTCTCCCCATGACCTTGATACAAATTTTTCAGTGACATCAGTAGGACATCCAAAGGACACAGAAAGGAACACAGGAAAAATACAGTGTACAGATTACAAGCAAATGTGGAACCCAGTGTTTTACACCAAATAGGTTTGACCTTCACCTCTATTCCAGGTGTTTGTCTCAGCTACATTTATCTACTTTGTCTGTCAGTGGCATGATGAACTGTATCAAATAGCCTATGAATTCAGAGATAAAATGCAATGGATGTATTTTCTTATCCACTGAACTGACTTTTCTGTGAAAGGAACAAATTGTGACAGACATCTGCTCCCATTGAAACTCCCTCTAAAAACTCAAATTGTGATGTGAAAGTCAGACTGGATTCTTCCTGAATAGCTACTAGTAAGATACTGTGGAGCATATAATACCCTGCTGCACCAATACAGCCCCACTGTTAGTAAGTTATGCTATCAGCTTTACTAGTACAAGCCCACTATTGCCAAGCTACTATAGAAATATATACATTTGAATTAAACATTCTGCTTTACATTTTAAAAGGTATTTTACACCCATAGCAAACTAATGCCAAAAATCACATTTCAAATTCTCCAATAGTCAAGTAGCAAATAAACATATTATATTTTTAAATAATTAAAACAAATGCACATATATGCACTTAATGTTAGCAATTTATGGAAAATTCTTTCCCACAATTTGAGCAGCTTTATCTAAAGAAGTGATGGTGGGCATACTCTGGTAGTAAAACTAAATCTTCAAACACACAGAATAGGTAATATTTACGCTCAGTTCTGCCTAATTCCCTTGTTTGATAACTTTGGTGTGGTCATTCTCAGCCAGGGTGACAACACCTGGGGGTGCCACAAAATCCTTTTAAGGGTGCTACGGGGTGCTACACAACATCAGCAATGTTAGGTATGCAAACATAAACATAATTCAAAAGATAAACACAGAGATTTCTAGTAGGAATCCAAGAGCATCAAAGCATTTTAATGTATTATAGTCTTTCTGAATTCTTTGTAACAAAAAAAATTATTCTATTATTTTTCCATAGTCAAAAAATGAGCGGAAGTTCAGAGCTGGCATTTTTGAGGGGTGCCTTATTTAGAACCACCACTTTAAAAATATTAAATTAAATTTGAATTACAGTGAAAAGCTAATAAACTTACAAGTCAGCAAAATCTTCAAAAACTTACTTGTATTCCCTTGGTGTATACCGGTAAAGAAGCTAATTATTAATAAAGTATTACTTTCAAACCCACTAAAAACTAGCATGATTTTTTTTAAATCACTGTAGCTACTTTCTATTCCTTTGTTTGTACTGCCCTCTAGTGGTATATGGATACATATATTTAATGCAAACATAAAGATAAGCAGAATATTTATATAAATCCTACTAGTAACTGGAGGATCTACAGCAGACATGTACCTCCAAATTATATAGGGAGTTTTCATGTCTTTCCTTGAGAATACATTTGGACCTTTTCTGCTGAGCAAACAGAGTAAACTCCAGCCATGGGGGAGGTCAGCTAAATAGCAAGATCAGAACCCAGATCAAAAATTAATTCATGCCTTCAAATCCTTGCTCTGAAATATGGACTTCTCCCTCTGGTCTTGATCAAGACACATAACTCTCTCCTTTAGTTCACCTACTTGTAAAATGGAAAAAAATGCTACCTACCTCCCAACAAGGACACTCCTCCAGAGAGGTAGATCGCACGTTTGAAAGAGCCACCTGGATACCACGTGAAGAACTGCTGCAGTACAGAAGAAAACCCTCCACAAATCGCACACCGCTGGTTATGATGTATCACCCCTCCCTTGAACCTATATGGAAAATCCTCAAAAAACTGCAACCCATACTAGACAGAGACCCTATGCTTAAAAAGATCTTCCCAGAGCCACCCATCCTAGCCTTTAAGCAAGCACCGAACCTCGCCATCCTCATCACCAGAAGCAAACTTCCTCAAGCCCAGAACATACCAAAAGGATCCAGACCGTGCCAGGACAAGAAATGCAAAACCTGCCAACACATCTCCATCACCCCCACTATTACTACACCCCACAACAGAGCCATCAGCATCCCAGGATCTTACAGCTGCACCTCCAGAAATGTAATATACCTCATCCAATACACCAAATGCCCTGATGGAAAATATGTAGGAGAGACCAAACAACAACTGCGCACCAGAATGAACGCACACTGGAAATCTATCAAAGACAGAAATACCCAATTACCGGTGGGGGCACATATCTCACAGGAGGGCCACTCTCTCTCCAATCTCTCAGTCCTGATCCTCAAGGGAAACTTACACAACACTTCCCAGAGACGAGCCTATGAGCTCCATTTCATCAACCTGCTGGATACTAGAGATCAGGGACTAAACATAGACAAAGCTTGCTTAATAACTTTTCTCCAACTATTTGGGTTGGTCTAATAAAAGATATCAAATTCACCCAAGGAACCTTGTCTGCCTATGTCCTTAGACCAACACGGCTACAACCTAAACCCCTGCCTACCTCCTAGCACTCTAGTGAAGATAAATTGGTTAATGGCTGTTAAGTGCTAAAAACTGCCAAACCCCACAGCTTTTGGGTTGTTTTGTGTGGGTTTTGGAGAAAGGTTTTTGCTTTGAGATTCCCTGCTTATTTGGAAAATTCTCTTACAAAAATGTTTGTAGTAGTAGCAAGTAGTTTCCATATTGCAATGTAAGCAAATGAGAGTAGGTTCAGGCTGGACATCAGGAAGCACTACTTCACAGTTAGGGTGGCTAGGATCTGGAACCAACTTTCAAGGGAAGTGGTGCTTGCTCCTACCTTAGGGGTCTTCAAAAGGAGGCTAGATAATCACCTTCCCAGGGTCATTTGACCCCAGCGTTCTTTCCTGCCCATGGCAGGGGGCCGGACTTGATGATCTGCTCAGGTCCCTTCCGACCCTACCTACTATGAACTATGAGACAAATGAACTCCACGTCTAGAGTGGGGTACCCAGAGACATCCCACATGCACTTATGTAAACCACGCTTGCTGCATCCCAAATGGTTATTTAATTCTCTCCCCCAAAATCTTTAGGATAGCCCTGTGCACAGAAATGTAGCCAGGGATTCAGGAGCCAATTACTTGTGGAAGACAAAAGTTGTTTCGTGAATCCAATAAATCCAAGGCCTGCTTTGTTCATTGCACTGTCTCATCTCTATTTCAGTTACAAACTGGAATGCTGAATATAGGAGTGCAAGTTTAGATTAACTTAATTAAAGACAACATACTGCTGCTCAGAAAATGCAAAGAACAAACTATTCATTGGGATTACAGTGATTGCTGCTGGCACCCTATATGAACTGTCGTAAAATTTAACCAACTCAAGCAGATTAAACCACTTTTCTGGGATAATACAGAGTTGTCCAATACAACCAAACACTTAAAAAATACAGCTTTGTGCAAATGGGAGGCAGATACTAGATAACAATTCCTTCTGGGTGAAAAGACAGGAACTCTCCAAGGCAGCAGAGAGGAGCTAGTTTTTGCTTTCATGTGTCAAGACGCAATATAATATTCTAATAGGAATATAATTAACTTCTTTAGAACTGAATGCCTTCAGCATGAATCATTCTGAAGAAGTGCTGGCATACATCTAACCAAAACAGTCCTCTGATTCATAAATTGAGAAAGTGCTAAAGATAACTAGATACTGGTACTGTAAGCTATTTATAGAATATTCGTTCAGATACATGCTGACATTCAAGATGATGTTGAGTGCCCTGCAGATGAGAAAAAGCAACAAGATCATTGGACTTTTCTACATAATGAAAGGTTTACAACAGCTAACAAAAATGGAGAAACCATACCTGTGCCCTAGTGTTAGACAGGGCTCAGCCACAGTGGAGGGCAGAGATGCTTAGCACTTAGCCAAGGATGTGCCACTCTCAGAAAATGTAGGACTTCAATAATATAGATGAAGCGCTCCCCACCTCCAAAGAATGGGTTGAATTCATTACAAGAAAAGAACCATCACTACATGCATCACCTTATGCACTACATAAGGGTGAATATTTCACAAGACAGCTGGGAGGCTACTCTTGGCAGAGCCTTTATCAGCCATTATGACCTGGATATGGTATAATAGTGAAGACAAGACATAATTCACATTCTGTGCATTGCCATCAGCATACACCAATGATCCTTTATAGTCCCCAAATCCAAAGAGTAGCTCATTGCCACTATGGGCTCAGGACAAGCCACTACAGAAACAAATGGAAAAAGACTCCCATGGTCTTTTGATAGTTTTGATGAGGTACCATATGACAGGGTCTCAAGAAATGTGAAAAAACAAAAGGCAATCTAATACTTCTGCAAGACATATAGGTACTTTTCTTCGAATGTGAAGGAACCCAATTCTTACTCTTTTTTTTCTACTTCCATTTCTGGGAGACATAATTCAGAACTCATCTACATTAGAAGTCCAAATCTCAAATTAATATGAGGACACAATATTCTTGTTTGGCCTGGATGAATAGGGAATAACCTACCTTAGTCAAGAATAGGAAGATATCAAAATGTTCAGTTATACTTGTGATTGGGTAAGAATTGCAAAGGCAGAAACATGCGGCCTTATTTCTCAAAAACAAACAAGCCAAAAAACAATACACAAAAGTTTTGTTCAGTTGCAGTTAAGAGCTATTTTCTCAGAGTCAAAGTATTAGAAAAGAAAGCCACCAAAAATATTCAGCATGCTATAAGCTATTCAAATCAATCCAAGATTTCATGTTGGAATTAAAACAGAGAATTATCTTCAGGCATCAAATATTACAGGAACCACTGCCCAAAACAACTAACTTGCTATGCAACAAACAAAGGTTAATATTTGGCTCTACAGAAAAAATGCCAGGGATTAGAGAGAAACAAAACAGTTCTCAATAAAAGCTCTCTTGGATGTAGAAGTGACATATCATTTAAAACTTCAACAAGTCACTACAGATCAAGGTACTCAAAGGGAAATTAAAATTTAGTTTAATATTTTGGAGTCTCACTAAGGACTAGTACAATTACAAAAATTGAGAAGCTAGTTAGGGCTTTGTCACAATTAACCCGTGTTAACTGCACTTAAAACACTAGTGTCTGAGCATTCAAGCAATAAAATGTGTTACGTGTTATCGTGGTGTAGCCAAGTTAGGACTTTTCTTGCAAGGAGGTTTTTCAGAACATACTACCTAATGTGTACTGAGCTAATGTCAGACTGTTCCAAAGAGGTAATATGATCAGGAGACTCCAGTGTAGGGAGTGGAGGGCACAGGGACCAACAAAGAACCTCACCTCTGGTGCAGTGGGGGCCTGGACTGACAAACAGCTGTTTGTCAGTTCTAGCCTCTGAACCATACACAGGGCGTCAGGGACAGGTCACGGGCATATCACTACCCCCCCCCACAATCATATAACCCTTCCCCTCCCCTCTCCACCCCTCCCCTCAGCAGGTGTCCTCTTTTTTGAAATTAGAAATATGGTAACCCTAAACGCTTGCTACAATCTAAAATAAACATATCCTAGGTGTAACATACAAGGCCCGTACCTTGCTGGGAGTAGGAAGTCATCTTAATTTGTAGCAGAGAAGATTTAAATTAGAGATTAAGAAGATCTTTAAGTGTAGTGAACACTGGAACAGACTGTACAAGGAGGTTTTGTAATTTTTTTTCACTACTGGGCCCTAAATACAGGAGAAAACAAACAAACATCTTCATAGTTTCGTAGTTTCATAGTAGTTAAGGGTCAGAAGGGACCTGAATAGATCATCTAGTCTAACCCCCCGCCACTGGTTGGAGCACACACTGGGATCACATGACCCCAGACAGGTGTTCATCCAACCTGTTTTTGAATTTATCCCATCTATTAGGGATGCTTTAAGTACTGGCATATTAGATTTTGCCTCAATGCAGGGGGATAAAAGATGATATTAAGGTCCCTTGTAATATCACATTCCAGTTAACAGAATTGTGACTTTTGTTGTCAAAATGAATACGACTATTAGCAATCCTGTTTGATATTTTTTCTTGCTTTTATTTCTATCATAGCCTTTCTGCTTTTATTCTGTAACATCAAAAACTTTTCCTTCATGTGAATTCTCAATAAAATATTTCAGTGAATTCTATTTCTGCATCTGCTATAGTCTGCTTATTTCATTATATTTAAATATACATAAAATATTGACTACTTCAAGCTTTATGATTCAAAAACATTCATCCAATTATTACACAGCATTATACCCCTGCATTCATCACATTGGTGACTGATGCTGGTCAGTCATACGATATGATAAGTATGTTCAGCTGAGCAGGAGGGGGAGTCACAGGCAAGAAGAAATAACACATAAATGAAAGATTTAAAAGTAATTTAAAATTTTTTTAGCTATTTCCAGAGTCACAGGCATTTTATGTTTCCAGAACTGAATTTGCAGAGCTGGGTATTTACGGAAAACAGCTAGAGTGTTTTTTATAATGTAAATGTAATAAGCCAATAATAATTTTGAACTTTTTGGTAAAGGGGGTCAAAAATGGAAAATAGTCTATGCTGTGCACAGGCTACTTTAATATGAATTTCTGTGATGCATGTAGCATTTCCTTTCAAAACACACAACCACACACCTCTTACGTTCAAGTTTGCAAAGCTTTCCAGTTCTTAGAGATAAACTAAGAGGGAAAACACTTTTCGTGCCACACATTACTCATCACTGAAAACTGCTAATACTTCATGTTTTACTGTATCACCAAGTTGTATATATCCTGGGGTTACCATATTTCCAGTTCCAAAAAAAAGAGGACACCTGTCTGGGGGGGCGGGGGGTGCCCTTCACTCCTGATCCGCAGCCCCCTGGCACTACCGGTGTCCCTCACTCCCAACCCATAGTCCCCCATCCCACTGTCCCTGCTGGTGCCCCTCCCTCCTGACCCACAGCCCCATGGCACTGCCACTGCCCCACACTCCCAAACTACAGTCCCTTGTCCTCCCGGGTGCACCCCACTCCCAAGCCACAGCCCTCCCAGCCTTGCCAGTGCACCTCACTCCTAAACCACAGGCCCCTGCACCCCCTAGCTCTGCTAGAGGGGGTCCCCAACTGCCTGTCTCCTGATCAGGTTGGAGCACAGCAGCTGCAGCAGCTCCAGCTTGTGCAGGCGGTGGAGTGACTCTGGCCCTGGTGTGGTCTGGAGGAAAGAGGACAGGAGGCATGTGGCACCCCCTACCCTAGGCTGGGACTCCCATGCTGTGCCAGGCAGCCTGGCAACAGCCCCCACCCTCCCCTTGGCCAGGAGCTCCTGGGTGCCCCACCCCTGTGAGCATGGGCACTGGCCCTGATCCCACTGGCCCAGCTTTACAGCTCCCCACCACCCCCAAAGGGCTCCCCTGCCCCCTTCCCTCACTGGAGAAGCAGGCACCTGCCTCCTATGCCCTGCTGCAGCCCCAGTGCCTGGCCACCAACCCCCAATGCTGGCAGGCACCCACCCCCCTCACACACACTGGCCCCCTGAACAGTCCCCAAGCCCTGGCCCTCCAACTTCTGCTCCCCATAGATTTACCTGCATCCAGCTGCTGGGGCTGTTCCCACCACCCTTCTTGGCTGTATGCCAGCCATGTGCATGTGCACCTGCAGATGCATGTAGTGCCCCTTGCCTCCAATCACCCCAAGCAGCTCCTTGCAGGCTGGAAGGCTACCAGCCTGCAAGGGGAAAACCACTGTTTCATAGACTCATAAATTATAGAGTCAGAAGGGACCCAATGGATCATCGTGTCCAACCCCCTGCCCCATCGTGTCCAACCCCTGTACCATCTCTCTTGGAAGCCCATTCCAGACTCTGGCCACCCTTACTGTAAAAAAATTCTTCCTAATGTCTAACCTAAATCTACTCTCCACTAGTTTGCACCCATTATTCCTAGTTACTCCCTGGGGCTTCCTTTAAAAAGAAGAAAATTCATGTTTTTCTGCAGCAAATGGAAAACCCAGATCCCTGGTGAACACTTGCTGCTAGGACAAGCCAGGAAATGCAATTCTACCAGCAAAATCCCAAACATTTGTTCATATTTCAAAAAACCACCCAGACGGAGATCAGAGGACACAAAAAGAGGACATTTCCAGGAAAACCTGGGACATATGGTGACCCTGGTATATCCTTTAGCAAAAATCAATCAATAAAAATTGTGCAAATATATACAGACAAGGTAGAAAAAAATACACATGGAGCTCCTTCGCCCTTCAGTACTTACATGCAGGGGACTGTGCAAGTGGGAAGAGAAGTCTTAGTGCTATTTGTCAGGGAAAAGATAGAACTAGCAGTTTGGGTTAAAGCCATCATTCCACCCAGCTTATATATGCACAGACTTGTAGATGGAGAACTCACAGTGTGGTAGCAGAGAAGAGTGAAACCCACACTGTTTACAGTGTTTTAACCAAGGCAGCCAGTGAACACTTCCCAATCCAGTTCTCCAGGGTCATTATGCATAGTGCCTTCAGGCCCCTTTCTCCATAATTCTAACATGGCTCTTTGATCAAAGAGCAGTAAATAAATCCAAGAGATTACAAGGAGTGGTATAATGGTTCACTCTGTCCACGGAAGGGAAATCAATAAAGCATGGTTACGGGTTCAACAAATATTTGTTTCCACATCATTCAATTATCCACTGCCTACCTCTGTATTTAACACAAACCTAGGGGTAAAATAAAGTGATTGCTTTTAAAATACACTCCGTAGCTGAAATACTACATGTACGGATATATTTAAATAGCACTTTTCCTGAACCACATAGCTGTCAAATACCAGGGCATATCTCTAGCCTGAATCCTGTTTAGTTACATCACATTCATCAAACCACAGAAGTATCATTTTTTTAATTAATTTTTAAAATGAAAACAAGTGCATTTATAAATCATTAGCACTCAGCCAGGAGTTCGAATGTATTTTTCCAGTCTTCTGTTTCATGGAATCTTTGCACCCTAGGAAAGCCCAAAAGTTAAATATTGCTCTCACACCAGACCAATTCCACTGGATTTCTACGAGTATAAATTAAGATAGAATTTAATATTGGTCTGAGGAGTTAGGGGATTTTCATTGAACTATGCAATCTGTTTTCCAAATAATGAAAGTGACTTATTGTTAGAAGCAATCATCTACATTTCTTATTGCCTCTTAAGACTAGAGGTTTGGTTTGGTTTTTAATCAGATCTTCCACTTTGAGGCACCTCATTCTATCTCCTGCTCATCTCCTTAAAAAAATAAAATCCAGCTGAGAGACTGCCTTTTTTACCAGTCAAAGTTGACCCTAGGTTCTCTCTCCAAGGTGAGTCATAGGCAGAGGGAAGAAATATTATTGGGGGGCTGAGTGTGCATGTGCATGTGCCTGCCTACACCTCCCCAGCAGGTAAATCTCTCACGAGGAAGGGGAGTGGGGGGGCAGATTGAGGCCCCCCACAGTGAGGGAGGGGGTGGGGCAGAGGCAGGAGCTGGGGTGAATGGGGCCCCAAGGCCCAGGCAGGTTGTGGGATGGTCAGAACCCAGGCAGCTTGTCCAGGGGCACGGGTTGGGGGTGGGGGGGGCTCCCACTACTGCACACACCCCGACAGAAGCCCGGGGGGCATGTGCCCCCCAGATCTGTGTGGGGTGGATGTGAGCTGCCGCTGTGGGCTGGGCTCTGTACCCTGCTGCCACTGCCTCAGGAGCGGCATGACGCCATGTGCCTGCTGTGTGTGACTGTGCCCCATCCCCTGCCCACCTGGCAGCGGCAGGCACATGGCATTGCACTGCTCCCAGGGCAGTGGCAGTGGGACACAGAGCCCAGCCTGCAGCGGCAGCCCACCTCTGCCCCACACACAAATCCAGAGGGCATGTGCCCTCTAGGCCTCTACCCCCCAGACATCTGCTGGGGTGCGCACAGCAGCAGGAGCACCACCCCCATGCCCCTGGACAAGCCACCCAGGCTCTGAGCATCCTAAAACCTGCCCTGGGCCTGGGCCCCATCACCCCAGCCCCTGCCCTACTCCTTCCACTGTCTATGGTGATAAGTAATCTTGATCCCTTCTAGTACAGACATACATACACATGAGGTAGACCAGGGGCAGGCAGAGGACAGTAGACTCCATTTCCCAGCAGCCCCTACCCATGTGGCTGGGGCCGGTTTCCATGGAGACCCTAGCAGCAGCTGCTGTAAGGGTGCAATGCCGGGGTTTCTGTGGAGACTGCCCCCAGCAGCACTAGCAGGCAGCAGCAGTGCCAGCCTCTTCCTGGTGGAGGGGGCTGAGAGGGTGCTGTGCTGTGCTGGCACCAGGCCAACTCCCTATCCACCCCTGGGGGTGTGCCATTCTCATCTCCAGGCATGCAACCCCATGCAAACAGCCTGCAGAACACATGCCAACTAGTCTGGTTGCAGGGCATGCACTTGCCCAAGAGTGGAGGTCCTTCATTTCACCACCATTCCCCTACCCCCATTTCCTTTCCCTCCTATTTCCCTCTTACACACCTGCATCTAGGGTAGGGATAGAAGCCTGTCCTGGCTCACCAGCCCTATAGTGGGAACTCACAGCTGTAACACCTGGTCAGGCCCTGTTCACCAGCCTTCTAGTGACAAGTCACAGCTGTGCAGGTGGGAGATAGTCAGAGAAGGTTTTTTATCCTTAAGATGCGACTGCTTCAAACTGGAGTTAGCATTAGCACTGATCAACATTTAAACAGCTCAAAGTGCAAGTCCCAAAGATATCTCCTTCCTGTCTGGCTGCAAGACAAGGATCAAGATTGCTTCCTAAACACCAATTCTCCCAACTGGCAACATATACTGATACTTACTTTCAAGAACATCCCAAATGATTGAGTTCACATGTTTGCTAGAACAGGGCTTCCCAAAGTTTTTATGCTGTGGCCCAGCAAACCGTGGCCCAGCAAACCACGGTCGACCATAGCCAGAATTTCTGGCTGAAAAACAGGTAAGAATACCCCCACCCCGAGGCGGGAGGGTGTGCCAAACCCTGTGCTGCCATGGGCCCTATAAAAGGAGCCGCGGCCTCTCTGCCCGGCTCTGGGGTCCACGGTTTGCTAGTCTGCAGCTATTTCCAGTCTAGCAACTGACTGTGCTACGGACCAGCAGCTGACCTACCGCAGCCCAGCACCAGGCCGGGGCTCAGGGATTGAGAACCCCTGTGCTAGAGTATTGAAAGAATTAGCCATTAAATTTACTAAATCAGTCCTCAGATCAACCCTAAGCTATACCTAGTGAGAACAGCAGTAGCTAGTGATTTCCTTCTACTTCCACTACCAAGCAAACAGTGCTGAGCCATGGTAACACTAGCAGGAAATATTTGGCATAAGGTCTGGTCTGGACAGTCTAAGGCCATGGATAGACATGCTTTGAAGTCCTCCAAATCCCATAAAAATGTACCCCCTTGCTGTTTGGCACTCTTTAAAAGTGAAGTGAGAGAACATTCTAGGAAAGGCCAGCTCACTTAGCTCTCCATTAATACAAGTCAGCATGTTTGTGTCATATTGTGGACAGAATATGTCCACATATAGCGGACAGAACAATCACCTCTCTGACCACATTTATCTTGTTCTTATCAAGTAACATTGGAAGCCTTTGTTTGACAAGAAAGATGAGAAGGGTTTTTTAAAAAGTCTCCAAATTTGGCTAAGATCTCCCTAATAGTTTGGCCAGCTGTTACTATCCACATTTGCTTCTGAAAAGTAAGCATTCCACTTCATTCATTTAAGCCCCAATCCTGTTCCATTGAAGTCAATGGGAGCTTTGATATGGACTTCAATTTTCAAAGCAGATGAAAGTTGATATCACCATATACACTGATATAATAGTTTTTACACATAAACTAGTTCTGTTCACTTCTTCAGTTCTGACATAGTAATACAACTATAAATCACCTAACAAATAAAAATCTCTTGGTAGTCATACTTCCTAGAATCATTTTACTGAGGGGTTTTTTCATTGTTCTGTTTTCTTTCTGAAATTTTCCCTAACCTCTTGTTCTCAGTTTTAGATGTGCTTTGAAGTGACTACTTCCAAAGATAAATTTCCACAGATTTTTAGATCATGGGCCAGTCCAGTGATGTGGCACCATTGCTACTGTCTCTGCCACAGGACATGGATCTCACAACAGCCATGGATGTTCCCATCTCACCATCCAGCAGATTTAAGGCAATCAGAGAGTCCGTAAAGGGAGTGATAAGGCTCCTTAGTAAGTTCTTACTTTCATCTGCTAATTTAAAAAATGTCCTAACAAAGGGAAGAAGAGTATTGTTACCTCTGTGTGAAAGATGGAAAAACTGAGGCACAGTGCAATGAAGTCCCTTGCTAAAGTTTATAGATCAGGTTGTAGCAAAGCAAGGAAAGGAACATGCTAGTACAAGTTCGTATTTAAACAGCAAAAAAATGAAGTTATTATCTGCATTCCATCAACTGCTGTATCATAAGGTTATACAAGGGCATGGGGCCAAACCATGCCTCTAAACCTATCCATCAGCTGTTAATGAAACAAACTCCCCCGCAGAAAACTGACATTTTCACATTAACTAGTATTATCCTTTAAGCCCTGCCTACCTTTATGCTGACATTATCACTACCAACAACTAAGCTTGAACCAAGTTAGAATCTGTCTCGGACGGCCGGAGCCGACTCGAGATGATTCAAATATCACTCGGTCGTTTGGGCGGGCTGGTGAATGGAGAGGCAGACACAGCTTATTGGTTGCAAAAACTTTACTTACGCCGCTTGTAGCCGCGACGCAGGTGGTCCGGTCGCTTGAACAACTATGTGAGTTGCTCCAGCTGGCAAGGCTCAGGCCAGCTAATCCGTCCACAAATTAAGCCGGCAGGGAAAGGGTACGTCGAGGATTGCGCTCGGCGACGGGGAGAAGAATCGATAGGTGATCAGTCTATCAATCAGCTCAGCTGCAAGTCAGATCTCTTTAGAGGCACTCTGCAGCATGCTCAAAGTTCTCGGACTTGGGCGGAAGTCACACGAAATTTTAAACGGCTAGCAAGCCAATTACTAGCCGCCACGTAGGAATAATTTAGAACTGGCCAATAGCGGGACACAAATTTGCATTCAAATGGCGGGAACTCTCTTGCACCGAGGTTCTTCTGTTGCAACAAAAACCTTTTGCTGTGCAAGAGGCTCTCATGTGGCGGGAAAATCCCATCGTGCCGAGGCACCAAAATCACTGGGTTGTGACAGAATCAAGAAAGTCACACAAGAATAAGTCCCAACTGATGAGAACATGCCTTAGTATATGGCAGAATTTTTTTTAATGATTTATTACATGGTTCAGCCCTCTTCCTTCTGGTTAGGGAAGCTGTACACACCTTGAGAACAAGAACTGTTTTTAAATACTGCTCTTGCTTAGACAACTTCAGTTCTTGATTATACTTGTAGAATCACTGAAATAAAATTAATTTGTATCAGTTACAGACAATTTTATAATTGAGAAAAGTAAGTGCTTAGATGCCAAGTTGTTCGACTGCTTCTTGGCATCTAAGCTGAAAGACATACTATTTAAAACCATAAACTGCTGGTTTCTGCAGGATTTTCAGAACTGGATACTGAAGTAAAGGAATTCAGAGTCTTACTTAAAAAAACCCCAAAACTTATTTTTGACTGGCGATTATCTCTTATCAATTTTTTTCTTAATCCCTAGTTTCCTTCACACCTGCTCTGCTTTACAATCCCTGTCTTGTGTCTGATGCTTATTGACTACTTAATCTTTTGCAGACCTTTATCTTTTCCAATTCCACCACTGCTTCTGATCCTTTAAATAGCTCCTGTTCTTGTCAACAAGAGAAAAAGCACATCCATCTTGTGTCCATGTCTCCTATGCATTCTGTCCACTAACCCAGAAAACCTGACCCTGCTAGTTCTTTCCTAAGGTTGAATCGTGATAATTCTTTTTTTTAATAAGAGAAAAAAGTTGAAAGGTGATAGAAAACAATAGTTGACTGCTCATAGTCAATATTTGAAGCTGTCATCTGGATACTTTAGATTGATGAGCTTGCAGTAAAGAAACCTCTTTCACTTCCTTAAGATGCTCCTTCTTGAACACCTGATCTCAAATACAATTACTCTTTGAACAACAGGACCTAGATTGCAAGCTTTCTCCTCCCAGACACAATACAGAGAAAAAGTCTAACTAGAGGAAAGCAAGGATGGCATACAAGTGCAACTGCTCCAGTTATACTGAAATCAAAGATAACCATATCCAAGCTAGAAGTGAAAACAAGAACATTTCTTCATGTCTCATATCTACTGAGGCTGGATCCTACTGAATCAGAAAACACTGATGGCAAAACAGTTCAGACAGAACCAACCCAAACCTGGCACCAAGGGTACATACATAAGTTCAGGGAGGTTAGATTGAATTAATAATGGTCACCCAATCTAATTTAGTTTACCCCAGTGTGGACCTTACACTTACCCTAGTTAGGTCAATCTAAGTCAATCTGTATAGAAGTTCAGGACAGTTAGATTGATTTAAAACTGGCCAACCTAATCCAAGTTAACCCTGCCTCAGAGGTAGTCTAATTTAGATCAGGTCTGGTAAGACTGATCTAACCAAAGTTCTGTACAGTTCCCAGTGAAGCCCTGGGGCTGGGAAAGCCCAGCTGCTGGGCTCAGCCCCATGACAGCACTTTTCCTATCTCCCCTACCAGTGCCACCATATTTTTAGCCCCTCTCCCCCCACCATGCCTCACCCCATCCCCAGACAGACAACCACCCCCCTGCAGACCAGCCAGCTCCCCATCACATCAAACCCCCATCCCACAAGCTGCTCCCAGGCCACTTTTACTGGTGTTCACCAGTGCCAGAAGCCAAGTTGAGGAGGAGGGGCAGGGAGGATGGGCGGAGTTGGTTCACCAGGGAGGGTGGGGGAGGGTTATTAAAAATAACCCTTGGTCCAAGGAGGAGAAGAGAGCCCCCCCAGGACCCTGCTACCCCCTCCCCCTCAATCCCACCAAACCCTCCCAGACCCCACCAAACTCTTCAGATCTTGCTTGCTCTCCAAGACCCTAAACAAACTGTCCCCCCAGTTACCCCAACCCCTCTATGTATCCTGCTTGCCCCCACATACCCCACTTCCTCCCCCATGCACCCAATACTCCACAGCCCCTGCTTGCCCCCCCAATCTCCCAGATACCCCCTGTGGACCCTGCATGCCCCCATGATCCTCCCAACCCCCGCTGAGCTCTTGCCCCCCAATTCCTCCAAAATCCCCCCACTAGGTTCCCCATCCCAATCTACCTTAAATCAGGTGGTCATTTTTAACTCACGCAAACCTCCCCTGTACGTACCCAAAATTAAGACAAACATTTTAACACAGAGGAAGCTTACTTAGCTCAGGGATGTGTTCCCCTCTCCCCACCTTCCATGAGTAAAGGAAAGCAAGCCCATTCACTCTTCATAAGTTTTCCCCTTTGTTTTCTTTCCCAAAATTTTTGCCAAGGTAGGTCCAAAACATAGGTTGAGAACCACTTATCTAACCTCTTTCTGGACTAAAGGCACCCCTGCATAACTGTTGTGAATTGAATAGCACCCAATTTTAAAAACTAATTTATATATTATAGTGCTTGCAGAGGGGCCAGGCAGCTGGGGGCTAGAAATCAGCCAGGCAGAGACAGACCTGAGACTACACTTATCCGCTTACCCTGTCACACCTTGAGGCACTCTTCAATGAAAAGGTGACACCCCAGGTGATGTGGCATCCTGGTTGAAACAAAATCACTGGATTAGATACAAATGGAAAACAAAGTCCCAATTCTCTTTTAAACCAAAGCACCTTTCCATGGTTCAAGAAAGGTCTGAGAAGCTTTTCCCATTAAAATAAAGTAATAGAAAAGATAAATGTAAAGAACTTTTATAGAAAGTTTTACAATGAAATACAGATAACATGATATGTCTTATCTATACTGTTTGGTCATTTAAGTCAATGATTTAGAATAATAAAATTCTCATTAACCTAAAGAAATAGCAGAATCATCAATATCTGAGAAACAAAAATATAAGATAAATTTAAGTCCTAAAGACTTTAAAGCCTCTAACAGGTGGCTAATCTGTTAGGGGAAAAGACTTCTTACCTAGGTTTCAAAGACTGCTTTTTAAAAATGCACTGACTTTAGTTCATCTGCAGATGGACAAATCAGCAACAACTAAAGTTCAAGACTGAAGAGCAAAAACTACAAGGTAGACCTAGACTTTTATTCTTGGTTATCTACCCCAGTGGTGCTCAAATTCCAGTCCACAGACCATGTCATCTGGCTCATGGGGTTTCCCACAGATCCAAAAATTTAGAAGTGGGGAAACATCCAATGCTCAGAGCCAGGGCCAGAGCCAAGGCCCATCCCCCCACACGTTGGCCTGGCCCCAGCCCTGTGCATTGGATTGGGCCCATGCACTGGCCCGGCCCTGGCACTTTGTGCCAGATGGGTCCCATAGGCTAGATCCAGCCTGTGGACCAACCCTATAACACTCATTTGCCCATGGCGCCAAAAGGTTGGGCACCACTAATCTAGCCCAATAAGGCTGGTAAAAATAGAAATGTGCCTAACAGGTATTTCATCCTTAATATTAGTATGAGCTTTATCCACTATGGCTGTCAAGCACACCTTGCTTGTTGTTAGGTAAAAATACCTATTTTTAAATTACCAATGTAAGTTGTGTCTGCCCTAAACCAGAACTAATGGATATACAAAACCACTAAATTAATTCTAAGTGTCCCTGAGCTCACTTCTCTCAACCTGTCTTTCACTTGTTTATGGCACTTCCTTGCTTGCTCATTTCCTTTGCCTCTTCTCTTAACCAAACTCTGGTCAGGCAAATGCAAGCAAATCCTACAATACATCACTGTTAAGCAGCTTAGGGCTTACCATAGTTTAAACTTGAGACATTTTTCCTCCATGGCTGACTGACAGACAAAATATAGGACAAAATGGAAGGAAACAAGTTGCAATGGAAAGCTAAATTTGTGATCGGTCAGTATGGAAATAAATGAAACCATGTCACAAGGAAATATGATGTAGAGAAAGAGGGACAGCTTATGGGAGCACCAACCAAAACCCTTGTGAGGAAAAAAAGAAATGGCAGGAACTTGTCTAACAAAATGCTACAGGAACAGCCAGAGAAATAGGAGAAGTAGGAATGGAAAGGGAGTAGATCAGGGGCAGGCAAAATATGGCCCACGGGCTGGATTTGGCCCACCAGGCCATTCTATCCAGCCCATGAGGCCCCTAAAATTAATTTAGAAAATTAATATTTATCTGCCCTGGCTGCCTGTTAAAGATGACAAGGCACCTGGGGCAGTAGGACCCCGGGGGGAGCCAGTAGCAGGACCCAGCAGCTGCAGGAAGGATCTGGCCTGGCCCCCACGATTCTTGGCTGGCTCCGTGCTGTGCTGGGCTGGCTCCGTGCTGTGTCCTGCAGTCTCAGCTGTGCAGCTGGGACATGGTGCTGGAGAGGCTAGCTGGGGGGGACAGGGAAGCAGCAGAAGAAGGGTAGCAGTGGCAGATGGGAGGTGGAGGTGACAGTGAGCAGGAACATGGGGTCCATGCCAGGGCCAGGAGCAGCATGAGTGCAGAGCCTGGGCTTGGAGAAGCGCTGACAGAGGCTTTGCCTGCCATGGCAGGGTGGGCTGTGGGCAAACCCTCCCCAGCCACCCTCCCCCTACACACTCACAATCCCCCACAAACCCCATACTCACCCACACTCCACATAGCCACACACATGCTCGCCCACCCCAAATACACCCCCTATATCCCCACACCTATCCACCCCCACAAACCCCACACACATACCCACACACCCACAGCCCCCCACAAACCTATACCCACCCACCCACACACCCCACATCCCGCTGCAATATACAAGAGTAAGACTTCACTTTAAGCTATTGTGCAATCATCTCTATGTACACCCCCTTGCTGAAAGGAGTACTTCTGGAGGGCAAGGGATGGACTTCTGGTGGCAAAGGTCTAGGGTTAGGGGGTGGACTTCCGGTCCCAAGACAGCAAACCAAGGAGCGGGGCACCTGTCAAGGGGCAGGGCTACCTTTGCTGCCCTCGACAGCTCGCCAAAACTCAGTAAGTGGTCCTCCACCCAAAATAATTGCCTGCCCCTGGAGTAGATGATCAACAGTGCTAAAAGCAAAGAAGCAGCCAAGGAGGAGGAAACAGGTCCTTAGAACTAGCCAGAAAAATGACAAGAGTGTATTCAATGGAGCAGAAAGGGCAGATGCTAAGTATAGGTCAAGGAGAAAGTCTTACCTACTTACTTCTCATTGAGGAAGGATTGTAGGGGAGGAAGGAAGCAAATACAGTAACATTGTTTAAAACAGAACCTGAACATGGGCAGCAAGTAAGTGAAGAAAGAACAGAGTTTAATGCAGGTATTTTGCTGGTAGGTGCAAATATATTTGCTTAATTTGCTACGTTAATGGCTTGGGATACTAAAGTACAAATACAGTCTATCCCAATTATACAGTTGGTCCAATAAAGGATATTACCACAGAAACCCTTGCCTCTTGCATATTTCCTGGGCAATAAACAGCTACAACATCACTTCAAAACTACATACATACTATGCAGCTCTAATTTAAAACTTCCCTCGCCTTCTTACCTTCTCCAGAGGAAAAAAAATCCTGGACACATCGCTTTTACTTTTATGATTTCCTCTCTGAATGTGACATACTACTGAGGCTTGAAATAGTGCAATGAAATGATTTTAAAAGTTCCTGTGTTTACCCTCCACATACTTTGCACTAGGTGGCTGAATAAGAACAATAATGTCCATTATTTCCTGTAATTATTATCAGGTTTCACACCCTCTCCTCGGTTATGAGAAACAGTACCTTTTCTCTTCCTTGACAACAGAAATTTTCTGCTGTCATTGTTGCTTTCCTTCTTTGCTTGAGATCTACACAGACCAGATACCCTGTGGGGAGGAGGTTCTGGTTTTGTCTTGAAAATTTCAATTCCCCATCATATTGCACAAGAAAATATTATATTTTATTAAATATTAACAAAAATTATATTGTTATACTGGAAATAACTAGATCAAAAACCTTTCAAGTTGTTTGTGAAAAATATTCACAGGAACACTTCATTGTTTGTTTATAGAGATACTATAAATATGCCTCAGCACTCTGCCATCATGTTTAATAGCTACATCACTTCCTAAAGCTCAGAATAACCAGTCACCAAATTATACAAACAAAAGATTAAAGCAGTTACAAAATGTCTGAGGCAGGAGCCCAATAAACTTCACACGACTTTTTCTCAGTCTCCTTCAACAAAACATAATACTCTGACCAATGCTTGCCTGGCAGCTAAGCCAATTGGTGTTTGTTGTAAAACTCTCTTCTCCTAACATCTGATCCTAATTTGCATCTTTATAGACATGTGACCTCATTCAAAGTTAAAGTTTGGTTCTTTTCATTAACTCTTTACTAAGTTTGGCAAAATGCCACTTATCCTGTCACATACAGTAGTGTTGTATCCTTCCTGGATATTGAAATGCCAAACCTCTTGCTCTCTCAATAATGAGACTTGCTTTAAATCACTGGTTTCTTGATAATGTCAGAAAGGTAAAACATTTATTAATCTCTTGATGGTACAGCAAGTAATTTTCAGAAGAATTATACTTTTTTCCATGGAAAGGCAGCTTCCATTATTTTAAATTCACTAATCTGGATGGACAGGCTTTTTTTTTTTAACTCTTTCTTAATGCTACTTTGCATTTGTGTGGTGTCCTCCAATCCAAAGATCTTCCAGAGATGTACAAACAATGAGCCACAGAGTGCCACCAATTTTTAAGTAGAGCTCCCTATTAAAGTTGATGTGGAGGTTCACTTTAATCAGTGTCGGGATACAGATCAATGAATTAAGAATTTTCTTCATTTTGCAGAAGGGGGAAGACTGAAACAAAGAATAATTGTGAAAGGCCTCATGCAGATCAAAATGTCTGTGGCAACGCCAGGAGCCTCCTGAATTCTCCTGAATTCTAGTAATTGTTACAAGACCATTTCCCCTTAGGAAATTCCCAAAAGGCCAAGATTTATTGCTACAGCTAGTATTGGTGAAAATGACAGTGTTCACTTTCAGCAATCTCTGTACCCTCTGAGATATATCCGGATTATATCCCATAAAAGGCATAGTTCTGAAGGAAACAACACAGGACTCATGCTGGATGGAGTACAAACCCAGTTTTCTTGAAATCTCTGGGGACTTGTCAGAATATCTTTAAAAAAGAAATCTTGAAATTAAAAAAAACAAAAACACCCCACCCCAAAGCATCGCCTTCAGAAAAAGTATTCCTTCCTACCTGTATTTTCCCTGATCCTAATTTATTATCTCCTATGAGTGACGAGTAGAGGAAACTGAAATATAATGGTTCCCTCCCACAGCAAACAATCCAAAAGCTCCATATGCATAATTTTGAATGGGAAAAAGATCACTCTGGAATGTAACCATAAAATGCTTCTGATCATTATCCTGAATGATTACAAAGAAAACACCAGGAATTAGGGAAGAAATAAAAATGAGTTGTACACTTATAAAAAGAAAGTAAGCATAGAAAAAAAAAAAAAGGGACGAGGGGTTTAACTTATTCTTCTTGCTCTAGAAAAAAACAAAACAAAATAAAACTGGTCCTCAAATGTGTGTCAATTGACATTAATTTAAGCAGCAGGACTGTGACCAGGTAAGTTACCAGTATTTAAGAAACCTGTTCAAAGGTCAGTAACTTCACCTCATGATGAACTTAGAAGACAGTATCTTCCCCAAAGGAGTTAAATATTTCCTATCATAATTTACTGCCAGAGTTCTTTTTGAGGGAGCAAAGACAGTTGCCAAAGGCCTAAGACCTAGACAGCTTGTGAAATCCCACAAGGAAAGCCTTATATTATAGTCTATGTCCTCCCGGGGGCATGAGAACACTCAATACTCTTAATGGAACATTCTGTAGGCACATCATAAGGAAAGCTATGCTATAGGGCTAGGGACAGATGTTACACATAAACCAGTTTAAGTGATAAGAAACTGGTTTAAACCTGTAACAGAACATAAGTTCAGTGCACATAAACCAGTTTCAAAATGGCTGAAACTGGTTTAAGATAAACCTGGTTGAATGTAGTATTAGACTTAACTGATCTGGGTCAAACTGGTTTATGCAATGTCTGTCCCAGACCCTTTCCTGGTTTAAGTTAAACCAGAGTCCTCCAGCACAGTGCCGGGCTGTGCTGTTTGCTCCAGAGAACAGGGCTGGTCCCACCTCTCTGCTCCTTAGCCAGAGCTCTGTCGGAGACTGCAGGGTCTGCCTCGCTTCCCCTTGCCCCACCCTCCCCTCACTGCTCAAGCAGGGATTCCCCCCCCTCCCATCCCCCACAGCACAGACCCCAGCCCCATTAACCCTAGGCATATGGTATGCTAGCTAATGCTGAGAGGTGAGTGTGTGTGTGTGTCTCCAATTTCACTAAGACAGGCACATGGAACAGTGTCTGCTTAGGGCTTTCTGGAGCTAATCAACAGGGCAGCTGGTAATGTCCCTCTGTTCCTGCCTTGGAAAAAGCTGTTTAATAAGAGATTGAACTAATAAGAGAGGCTTTTGTTTAGTTAATGAGATGATAAACGCTGTATTATCAGCCCCCTGCTGGCGCACTCACCAGTCAGGTTTGCAGACAGTATGAAGAAGCAGGGACAGGGAGATTGAAAAGTTCAGTATCATCAACAGATGCATGCACTGCATACACCCCCTTTGCCTCAGAGTGCTAGCTCGGGGCTGGGGGCTGGCAACACTCGTGCCCCTTGAGCAGCCAGTGGGGAAAAGTCTGGGACAGTACAAGCAGGGTGGTGGTTTACACCCCTCCCTAATCAGAGTGTCCTGCCAGGGCCTGGCCATGCCCCACCAGCCCCTCAGCTCAGCACTGCAGAAAAGATTGGAGGGCTGTTCTAGCACCCTCTGACTTCTAGCCTGAGCCACTGCAGGCACGTGCCTGCATTTCTTCACTCCGGAGGGAATGTCTGTATGGTTGCAAACCGGTTCAACCTAGGAAGGTTAGACTAACCTGCAAAGATTGAATCAATTCAGGCTCAGGCTTTTTTAATGTTTGTCACTAGCCTAGAAGTGCTTTGGGTCGGCCACAGGAGAACAACTGAATTTTGAAATGAGGGGGATTGTTTTTGTGGAGTTTTTGGAACTCAGCATTTATTTTCTGGTTGCATGTAATTGCAGAGAACTGGTCTCAAAAACACAGGTGATCCCCTCAACTCCTTTGTTCCTACAACAGAGTGAGGTGTGTTTTCAAGGTTGAGATAACCCATCTTTTAGGAGAAAGGTTCTCTGATTGCTTAGCATATTTTTAAGACTATTTGCTATGCTAGGATTTTTCCCCAGGCCCAAACACATTCCCCTTCAATCTAATCTCCTGCTTCTTCACTCTTCTCTTTCACTTCCTTCCAGGTACCACAGACATATAATTTATAACAGGAATAAATGGAAACTAATAGTAGTACTAATGGCAAACACACCCAGATCTATGATTTTAGAATGTTACATTAAACATTTCTAGAATTGCTGAATGTGCTAAAATAACTTCCAACAAACAAGTACCAGAGCTTTGATTGTATATGCAGTCTCCCCCAAGAAAACAATTTTTTGTAAGGTATAAACTTTTTTTTTCCCCGAAGGAAAACAGACTCACTTGAGAAGAGCAATCAGATCATATCTCCATGGCACTGAAGTGCCCAGGGGAGAGAGAATTCAGTGGGTCGGCTATTTGGGACAGGCAGGCAAATGAAACAAAAGGGATCTCACTACACTACCCAACAGAAGTAGCCTTGCATACAGGAAAAAAAATGCCACAAAACAACTGGACACTACCTTCAATATTTGAAACAACTGTTTTTTTAGCCTTCTTTTTCCTGCAAGTTGTGTCTAAAACCCATCAAAACTTGACAGTAATTCTTATAATTTCACATTCTTTATTGAGATAATTGTAACCAGTATAGCTAAACCTGCTCTACATCATGTCAAGATACAATTTCTTTCATAAAATACATTCAATACATGGCTTAGAGCAAAATGAACTATGTTTTACCCATCAGACAATAACATTCACAACTTTATTTTCTATGCTGAAGTTACACAAACTGAACAAAAGACAAAACAAAGGAAATGCACAGAGACTGGAGGTAAAGACAGTAGCAATACTGGGAAAGCCTATTTGTGTTCTCAGCTGCAATCATCTACACAAATTAATCTGATCTGTTGATGTGTACTAGAAGACTTTTACTTTTCCTATTAGGAAAAGATTGCTGCATGTGAATTAAAATCCGAAAACATCTAATGCCTAATACTGCAAGACCTTGTCAGTACCTTGCTAGTTCAGAAGTACTGACCAGAACCAGAGCCATACTAGATAAATCTGCAAATAGGTACCTAAGAATATAGTACTCCAGTTTTTATGGGCAGTCCTAAGGCAAGGTCATCACATGCCACAAGGAGTAATTATCTTTTATCAGAGAGGTAGGCAGCCCCCAGCATGTGTGCCAGAGCATTGCGTGAGAAGGCATTTTGCTTGGCACTTGCACCTCAGAGAAGGGGGCCAGGGCTGCGCTGTCACAACAAGGATCAGGCCCCTCGTGGCTCCTTCTCTGTCCATCCTTGGCATGCCAATGTCCTACAAGTTGAGATTTCAGGTGTTTTGGCACTCTGCCCAAAAATGTTGCCAACCCCTACTTTATACTATACTTTTTCAGAAGGGAAAAGGTGTTTTGTTTGTAAAATTATGGAACAGACAGAAAGTGCTAGATGGAAATTTCTCGTTATAAAATACAAGCAATACATACAATTACTGCTCTTCTTGGATGTTATATCCCTTTCCTCACTATCTGTTATCTTTTGGGGTCGTGAGTCTCTTACTTGCTGCTTTTATGAAGACTAGAACAATGCAGCTCCATTCTTGGTTGCCATCTCCCAGTACTACAATATGTACATGTACATGAAGAGTATACAGAAACCAGTCTAACACAGACTAAGTACAGCAATTCAAAAAGCCTGAGGTGGAATCAATCTAAGTTATACTGTTTTCTATAAGCAGCGTAGTTTAGATTGGTAGTGAATAGAACACACATTCACACTTTGGTGGGGGGAGCTAATCTTAGAACGGTTTCCACCATTTTTAAACCAGTCTACATGTGCTGAACTTCTGTTCTGTTACAGGTATGGACCAGTTTTGGGTGCTGAAATTCTGTTCTTTTAAAAGGTATAGACTGGTTTCCAATCACCAGGGTTCCAGGTTTTCCATTTGCCATGGAAAAATGCGGCACAACCTGGATGTTCTCATTTTAAGGAGAAAAACACAGACAGTCTTCTTTAAAAGAGAAAAATGCAGGGAAATGGTGCATTTCCCCTTGCAGGCTGGCAGAGTTCCAGCCTGCAAGAGGCTGGGGGGAGCAGCAGGAGGGTGGTCAGGCAGAGGGTACCATGTTCATGTGCGCATGTACACATACACATGGCTACCAGGCAATTTGGGGAGCAGCTCCCCACAGGTAAGTCTGGTGGGAGGGGGAGGGATTGAGGCCCCATAGTGAAGGATGGAGGGAGTTCGGCAAGGCTGTGCCTGGGGCTGCTGCCCAGCTGGGGCAATATGTGGGACTTGGGACTGGAGTGCATAGCTGCAGAGCCCAGGCAGGGATTGGGATTGGGCCACAGGCGACTTGTCCAGGGGTTGGGAAGGGGCCTGACTCCCTGCTGCTGCAAACACTCCTGGAGGATATGGGGGGCGCATGCCCCCCAGATTTGTGCATGGGGTGGGTGCAGGGTGCCTGCTGCAGGCTCGGGGCTCCCCACCCTGCTGCCCTCCCCTTAAGGCCTCTATAGCCCAGCAGGCAGGACCTGGCATGGCAGGGCAGAGCAGGGCAGGGAAGTTCGGTGCCACTTCTGCAAGACCCATTCTGCCATGGTGAGGCATCCCCTGCCTGCTAGTGGTGGTGGCAGTGCAGTTGTGCCCCTTGCTGCTGCTGGGTGGGCAGAGGGCACTTCTCTATGGCAGTGCAGGGCTCACAGTGGTGGCACTGAGCTTCCCCTCCTGGCCCTGCTCTGCCCTGCCACACTGGGTCTCGCCCACTGGGCTGTGGAGGCCCCAGGAGGAAGGCAGCAAGGTGGGGAGTCCAAACCTACAGTGGGCAGCCCACACCCGCTCCCCCTCCCTCATAGGCTCCACTCCAGACATGCCGCGGGAGAAGGGGAGCCGGGCTTTGCATTCCAATCCACTGCAGCAGCCACCACCTCCCGCGTGCAGCAGCTGGGGTTCAGGTGCTTTTGGCAGGGCAGGGGCTGCAGACCCAAGTCCCTGGCCCCATAGCCCTGGCAACCAAGGGCTGCCTTTGGCAGGGTGGGAGGAGGGCTGGGGGTGAAGAGTGAGGGGCATCAACAGGGCCAGGGAGCTGTGGTTGGGGAGTGAGGGGCACTGGCAGTCCTGAAGGGCTATGGTTGGAGAAGGGCACCAGCAGAGGTGGGTCGGGGTGGGGGTGGGGCTGGGGAGTGAGAGGCAATGGCATAGGCAGGGCACCAGCACATCAAGGATACTCAGTGCCACAAAGCAGTGGTGGGCGATGGCCACAGCTGGACCCACATCCTGGTGAAAAAAGGGAGTAGGTGCAGCTCTGATTTTCCATGATAAAAAATCCAGAATCAAATGCCAAAATGTATAGGTATTTAGAATTTATTTTGTTATTGTGACTGAGGCACTGGTGGGCTTCCAAACTGCTTTAAAATTGTAAATACAGGCAGTCCTCGACTTACAGCGATTCGCACTTGCAGCACTCCGCCATTTACACCCATGTTATTATCCTGGATCCTCACACTTATGGCATGACGGCACCTCAGGCGGCGCACAAATATACATACGTCACCCAATCAGTCTGCTTCCTGATGTGCTGCGGCATGTAAGTTTATTGTATTCTTTGATTCTTAGTGCACGTTAAGCATTTTTATATATATTTAGCCCTTAAAAATGACTGATAAAAGGAAAAGGCAGTGCTCCAGTGATGGTGACAGGCACTGCACCCAACCATTTGGCATGCACTCACAGGGCTGGAACCACTGCCTGGGGGCACAGGGCTCCTGGCTCTGACCCCAGGCGGGGTGGGATGGGCCATGGGATCACTCCCGGTGCAGGTGGGTCCCACCTGTACCCCGACGACTCTAGTGTTTATGGTTATTTCTATAAAAAGTTGGGCATCAGTCCCTTGGTCGGGCACGTAACCCCCTATTATAAAACATTGTTTTCTATGGGAAAATCAGATTTGACTTACATTGTTTCAACTTACAACGCCTTTTCCAAGAATGTAACCCACCGTAAGTGCGAGGACTGCCTGTATATCAATAAAACATTGTGTTCAACTGACATCTATATATATATATATCTATATCTATCTATCTATCTAGATAGATAGATAGATAGATAGATAGATAGAGATATAGTGGTGTTTCATTTTAATCATGGAAAAACATGGATTTTTGGTTTCAAATCAGAGAATTTGTTATTATCATCAGAGAAAACCAGGATCCCTGCCAAACATACTGATACAAGTGTAATGTCTGTACTTGGCCATAATAGTTTTATAGCAGCAGTACTCTTTGTACCAATGTATATTTTGAGTGCTCCTCATTCAGTTCTCCCTACTTTCTATTTCATTCTTTTATATCTACTTTTCCCTCCTCTCTCCTTTTGTAGCATTTTGGATTTGCTTGAGCTAGTCTTGAATCTTAAAAAGTTTATTATACAAAAGTATTGTCTATCTGTCACAGATTTATCTGCCTGGACCAGTTAAATCATGCAGAGAACTAAGAGCTGACATTAAGATTCTTCTCTGTAATTTCTAACATTCTTAAGGATGAAAGCTTAAGAGAGAAGTAATCCCTTAGCATGTAATTATTGTATAAATCCTTTTTATTTTAAAATTTATGATTTAACTTTGCTCTTACAGGTTTCTGTAAAATAAATACTAATCCTTTAAAAAAATATATGAGCGTCTATTTTTTTCAGGCTATTCTGCAAATGCATGGATAAGGATGCAACTGCACTGATGAGCACACCACTTACATTTAAAATTTTCTAGGAAGGAGCTACATTTAAAAGTGTAATTTCAGAGGTATTACAAATAGTTTGACTGAGCCACAGTCACAGGAACATGAAAAAGGAACAAGTGGTTGCAAGAATGACATTCGGTAATATCACAAACACCAGAAAGGGTTGAGACCCAAGATTTCCACAGATGGTGGTGTCCCGGGGGAGAATGGGGGAAAGAACCCCAAACACTGAACGGGAACCCCCTGGGGCAGGGAGCACACAGCAAAAAGGGAAAAGATATAAAAATAACTCAAAGGGATTACTTACCGGCAGCAGCAGGACCCGTGACGCAGCTGGAGGGAGAAAGGAAATCTATGCAGGTCACAAGCCACACCTTTATTCAGCTCGTCGTGTGACATTTGCAATCACTGGCCAGCAGAAATAAAGCAAACCACCGGGGAAGACGGTGAGGAGAGCGGAGCAGAGATGGGGAAGTCTCTGACACTGGGCGCTGCCTGGAATACCCCGAGGGACAGAGAGCCGGCAGGGGCTCTCTACCTCAGCAGGGAACAACGTGCTGAAGAGACAGGGGAGCCAGAAGAGGCTCCCTGAGCTGAAAGAGGCAGGATCGGTGGAGGGACAACAGAGCCAGAGGAGGCTCTCCTCGCCAACAGAGGTGGGAGCATTGGAGGAACGCGGGAGGCAAAGGATGCTCCCCCTCTGGGCGGAGATGGAACAGAGCAGCAAGGGAAGCCGAGGTACAACACAGCCAGAGTCTGGGTGTCAGCCCACAACACAAGGAGTAGCCGGATACATGGAGAGACACCACAGGATATTGGAAGCAGGGTGCTCCCTACAGGGAAGAAGGACAGCAACGGCCCGTGTCACACAGGGCAGAGAAAGAGCCATAATGACCCAGGGCGAAGGGCCACAGTTTACACTGACCATGACGGGCCAAACCCCAGCAGGATGAGAGGGCACAAAGGTTATACCATCACCCTAACATAAGGGTAGGAGAAAAGGACCGGTCAGGTCCTCCCACACTTGATTTGCGTTGGTTTTTCCTTTCTTTAGTTTTCCCCCTTTTGGAAGGGCTGAGAGATAGGGTGAGGCAATATAGACAGGATGGCACTGTGTCATATTTTTCTTTGATCCTCCATCTTTTATTTGAGCATAGAGTGAATTTGGAGTCCCGGGTAGGGACTGTAGAGCCAGGAGGGTGCGATTTTCTGTACCCCTACTTCTGACTGAGTAAGTTACTTCGGGAGGCAGGTCCTAGAATGTGATAGGGCCACATGAGCCACCGGGTCCCAGGGAAGACAAACATCATCAGGGGTACGGCCAAGAAGATTTAACAACTTGCCAGAGGTTGGCGTGAGGTTGGGGTGTAGGGGAGGTGGAGTCCCACAGACTACCGCTGAGTGGTCTCCCTGCTGCAGCCGAACTCTGGGTGGGTGGCCTCCCCCACTGGTATAACATTCAAAGTCATGGCAGGCAAGATTGGGGGAAGCCACTCAGGGGATAGACAACAGCCCACAGGCCTACAGGAGACCATAGGACGCCCTCTACCTGTCGCTCAGATCAAGGCTGCACGAGACCAAATATTCGAGGCCCGGTGAGTACAGTTGGCTTTAAAAAAAAATCAAGGACCCTCAGGTTCTTGATAAAAAACTATCCATCTGAAATTATGCAAAATTAAATAAATCACTAAATAGTCCCCTTAATTTCACAGCTTGCCCTTTTAAAATTAAATTATAAATAATAGCTTCACACAATCTTACTGAGTTAATCACAACTCAATAAACCTGTGATTACTTGATCTAACATTGTCTTCTGAGACCAGCTCTTCCATAACATCCGCACTATTAGCCAAAACCAAACCAGCAGGGCTCTTCTACAGTGAAGAGAAAGTTAAAGGTTATGTCTGTCACAAAGCCTAGAACTAGAATTATCAGAATTGAAGGGAAATTTCAGTAAAAGCTGGAAGTTTTAGGTTCAATTAAGAGGTTGGTCAGATCAGTGGGTTGGGTTTTTTTTGGTCAGAAACAACATTCCTGGCTATTAGTTACTCAAAATAAATTTAAGTTTCCTGCTAATATCTTAAAGTTTTTGATAGAACACATTCATATTAATAAATTAAAAGAAAAAGTAACTGGCTAGTTTTACCCAAATTATAATAAATTAGTTAAATCAAAAACCCATCCCCCCTTAACAGGCAAATCTTTACACAGTAAAAGTTTCAAGTAATGGCACTCTCAAACCACTGCATAACATACTGAAAAAAGAAGGCATCTCTCACTCAAACACTTGAGCACAATACACTGTTGAATCCATTGACCCCAATACACTATTCTGAAACAGACTATTGTTTAAATCAAGTGACAATTTTGATTAGCTGATTTTAATTTAAGAAATTAATATAATGAAAATCACGGCATCATAGAAAATTAGTGTTGGAAGGGATTTTAGGAAGTCATCTAGTCCAGGGGTTCTCAACCTGTTTCTTCCTAAGACCCCACTAGCATGCTATAAAAACTCACTTGTGCCACAACAATTGTTTTTCTGCCTATTCAGTAGATTAAAAGCTGTATTAAATTTATAGTTAGACAGTTAAACACACATGTAGTGCATAATATAAAAAGAAAAGAATAATATAGGTACAAAAATGACAATAGACATAAAATAAATTACAATTGTTATAATTGACATAGTTTATCATGATGTTTCACCTAGATGGATATATTATCATTATATTATATCAATTATTCATCTTTGTTGTGCCCATATAAATCCATAACTGGTAATAACTGGTCTGATCATAATCATAAAAAACCCAAACTGATGAACCCACAGAGAAATTCTGGGATGACATGTTGGTTAACCTCCATTTATGTCACACACTGCCTACCTCCCACTCCTCCTGGTTTCTTTCCAAAAAAATTTCTGTGTATTAGGAGCAAGCACTATCATTACAGCCTGATGGCTGTGGGGGGTCTATTTACCTTTCACCTAAGTGCATCAAATGATGCCACTCTATGGACCCTACACTAAGTTCTTGAGCGGAAACAGGCAAGGTTTGAGATGGCAGAAGTAAGTGGAGAAATGCACCAATCCCTCCTGATGGTGGGGGTGGGGGGCAGGGCAAGGAAAGGCAAAGCCTAGAAGAGGTGGAAGAGAGAGAGGGAGAGAGTACAGTGGAATAACAATATAAGCATGTGGGCTGGGAATCCCTCAGCACTGCCTCCCATGCTGGCTCCCCAGACTCCTAGTCTCTGTACAGCTCCCTGTTGAGGACACCGGCATGCTGGAGGGGAACAGCCCTACTCTCCAGTCCCAGGTGGTACTTACTTGGGTGAGTAGCACTGCTTTGCCATGCTCTCCTCAGCAGCTTGTGAAATGCCCCACAAGTCGCTCAGGCACAGGGGGAAAAGAAAGGAGCTGTGTGGGGTCCTCCCTGAGCACATGGTCCCACACCTCACCGCTAAACATGTCCTGGGCTCTGGATGATGAGAGGCCCCAGTCTGAGCCCCACACCTGGAAGCAGCTGATGACCAAGCACTGCTCTCCCGCTTCCTTTTCCCTCAGGTGCAGCACAGTCACCAAGTGGTAGGACCTGCTCAGCGAGTGTGTGGCTGGGGCACCCCAGTGGCTGAGTCTGTACTCCACCCTCATCCCATGAGCCACTGGGGACCTCAGCTGGTGGCTTCTCCATGGAGCCATCACCACGGGTGTGTATGTGGTGAGCTTCATAGACACCCCAGTCTCCTGCCCCTTCTGTGGGCAGAGGGAGACCCTGGCACACATGACCCTTGAGTGCGCCAGGCTGCAGCCCCTCCACCTCCAGAACCTCCTCCTGAGGTTCTGGTTGAATTTCACACCCCATCTTTTTGTTTTTGGTCACCCCAACTATGGCCCCCACCAAGTCCTGGGACCTCCTGGTCAACCTCCTCCTGGCCCTAGCCAAGCGGGCCCTGGCCCCTGACCAGGAAGGATGCTCTGGCCTGGAAGGTGCCCAGAGACTGTGGGGCCACTTTCCTCTCACTTGTCTGTCCACATTTCCAGGCAGAGCACCAGTGGGCACCACCCATCGACTCCTTGGATGCCTTTGAGGACCAGTGGGTGTGGTCCAGGGGCTCTGCTCGGTGTCCCCCTCCAGAGCACTTCCTTTCATGTTTTGACCCTTTGACTCCCACATCACTCCTATCCTGTTTTTTTTCTTAGTTGTCCCATGAAATCAGTTGTTCCATTCATCCATTAGCCCCCATATAGTGGGGGCTACTAGTTTACTGGCTAGGCCTTAGAGCCCACAGTAATTTTGAATGGACAAATAGACAGGTGTGGCACAGTGGCTCTGGACACAGAGGCAGCAGCTGCTGCCCAAGCACTTGTGGAGATTTCCCGCTCCCGCCATCAAGGTTGCTTCCAGCCAGCCCTGAGACAGCAAGCAGCTGCACTCACCCCATGTTTTGGTGCTTGTCCCTGGCATTGCCCTTCAGCTGGTACCTGGGCAGTGTGGACCCCCTGAAACTTTGAGGGCCAGTGATTGAGAACCACTGATCTAGTCCAACTCCCTGCTCAAAGAAGGACCATCCTCAATTACATCATCCTAGCTAGGCTTTGTCTACCAGGGTCTTAAAAATCTCCACGGATAGATTCCACCACCTCTCTGGGTAACCTGTTCCAGTGTTTTATTACCCTCCTAGTGAGACAGGTTTTTCTAATGTCTAACCTAAATTTCTCTTGCTGCAACTTGAGACCATTGCTCCTTGTTCTGTCATCTGCCACTACTGAAAACAGTCTAATTCCATTCTCTCTGAAACCACCCTTCATGTACTTGAAGGCTGTTGTTAAATCCTTGCCTCAGTCTTCTCCTCTTCTCCAGAATAAATAAGTCCAGTTCCCTCCACCTCTCCTCATAAGTTATGTCCCCCAGCCCCATCACCATTTTTATTCCCATCCACTGGACTTCCTCCAAGTTGTCCACATCCTTTCTGTAGTGGGGGGCCCACAGTACTCCAGATGTGGCCTCATCAGTACTGAATAGAGGGCAAAAATCACTTCCCTTGATCTGCTTGTAACACACCTACTAATGAAGCCCAGTATGCTGTTAGCCTTTTTGGCAACAAAGGCACACTGTTGGGTCATATTCAGCTTCTTGTCCACTGTAACCCCCAGGTCTTTTTCTACAGAGCTGCTGCTTAGCCAGTCAGCCCCCAGTCTGTACCAGTGCATGGGATTGTTCCATCCTAAGTGCAGGACTTTGCATTTGTCCATACTGAACTTTGTAATGAAGTGGAGGAAAATAACTATGTGTTTGCAAGGGGGGGGGGGGGGGGCTTGCCGGAGCCAACACCACTGGGAGACCAGTAGCTGCAGCAATTTACAAGCAGCTGCTGGATCAGGCTTGGCCCTGCCCGTGGTGGCACAGGTATTTCTGGCCCATTGCCAGGGCTGAGAGAGGAAGCAGGTAGCCACCAGACAGTAAAGGAAAAGCCAGGGATGCCAGCAAACCACACCAAACTGGACTGGACCCAAGAACGACAAAGGGGACAGAACCAGAGAGTCCAGACGGGCTCTGCTACCTGAGTGCTGCCAGAGAAGCCACAGCAGCTGCAAATGGAGTGTCTGCCAGGAGACATGCCAAGAGACACCAACAGGAGTCCAGCAGCACTCCTCTAAGGTTTTGTTTTTGCATTGTCTTTTTTTCCTTTTGTTTTACTTGATGGGTTGCAGAACCCGAGAGACTGGGTTGCAACCCTTGGGAACAGGGGCAAGACCCTATTTCATGCCGGCCCAAGCACACCAGCAGGGGAGCTGACTGCAGGCTCACACAGGAGCCGAGCTAACGGCTGAGATACAGAAGAGTTAAATATTGCCCACTGAGAGATGAGGGTGCAATAAATGCAAGAACAAAAGGCTGGTGGTAGACCAGTGTGTAGGGGAGGTTGGAGCCCCAAAGAAGAGCCAGACCCATTACATCCAGGGTTATACGCAATGGAAGTAGGTCACCTCCTGACTCAGACAGATTCATCGTCAAGGCATGGCAGCCAAGAATCAGGTAACCTCTGTTGATCTTAAGAGCTGAGCGAGTCCACGCCCCTGACGGCACAGTCCCACAGGGCCATCAGGCCCCACAGCCCTATCCTATACTGTGCCAACAAACTTCATGAGATTTCTTTTGTTCCAACCCTCCAATTTGTCCAGGTCTCTCTGAATCCTAGCCCTACTCCCCAATGTATCTACTATTCCCACCAACTTGGTGCCATCTGCAAACTTGCTGAGGGTGCAATTCATCCCATCTTCCAGATAACTGATGAACAAAACCAGCTCCAAGACCAACCCCTGGGGCACTCCACTCAATACCAGTTGCCAACAAGACAATGAGCCATTGATTACTACCTTTTGAGCCTGAAGATCCAGCTAGTTTTATATCTACCTTACAGTCCAATCATCCAACCCATACTTCCTTAGCTTCAGTTCAAGGAAAACTACAGACAATATTTCATGCAGTTATTTTCTAGCACAAGTTCCCATCCCACATTGAACTGCTGCAATAGCAACAGAAGCAGAAGATGAAAGAGTTTAGCACACTGCATTCTCAACTGGACCCTGCCAATGAAAATAGGAAGAAAGAAGCTACCCACTGAACTAATTGTGGTGTTTATCGGTAGTTTTTACTTCTTGCTCCTAAAGTAGCAAAAGTTAAGTACCTTTTCTTTACACCATTTGTATTACATAAACTGGTTTAAAAAAAATTCAACTGGAATTTGACTAGAAAAGAACAATAGAAAATGACGTGCTTCCATAAACACATATACCTTGAGGCCCTGACCCAAATACTTATGTATGTGTGTATCTTTACTCAGAGGCATAAGTGATAAGATCTGTGCTTTAGGTCAGCATTTTCTAAACCTGGTGGGCACTCTCACACTTCCTTATAGTCTCCTCCACATGCTGGGTTATAGCTCACTCAGGTGCATGTGACTCCCTTTCCTGCTTTGTACTCAGAGCTATCCACACCACCAAATGCCACAGAATTACATGTCTGCAGGCAATCTGCAAGGACAAATTCAGCAGGGAAGGTATGCAGGATCTGACAGCACACCTGGAAGGGCTAGGGCACTTTGAAGGGAGGGGTGTAGAAAAACGGTTCAGAGGAACTGTACCACAGCAGATAATGGGGAATCATTAGGAAGGCACAAGAGTACCCACTAAGTCTGGGAAATGCAGTACAAAATAAGCGAGTGGAGGGTACTTTGGGAGTGCCCCTTCTACAACTTTATGGTACCCCCTCTACGTCAGTGCCCAGGTTTTATGCCACATACACCCATCTCTAGTTGTGGAACTGACTTTAAATCACATGAAGTCAACATAACTACTCATATAATTAAAACTACTAACCTTTTTAAGTAACTGTTTGAAGTCTGGAACCTAAAAGCCTGCATGGTGGTGACTGGATGGAACACTAAATAAGGAGCTAGCAAACCCAAACATTCAGTTTTAAAATATTACAAATCAAATGTCTCCTTTTGCACAATGCCCCCAGTGACCAAAAATCACTTAATAAGACCTTGCAATTCTATAGCTCTTGGGAGGTCTCACTGTTTTTCTTTCCAAGACGGACAACTCCACAGACCTGACTCACTTTTCTAGTCTTTGAAACAAAGTATCTGATAAAAAAAGTGATGTGTGTGTAAAAGGAGAGGGGAGGTAGTACAATAGCTAGCATACCAATGCACTGACCCTATGCAACCCAGCAATACTGAATTCCAACCACAGCACCTCTGGGAGAGGTCTCCGATTTCAGAGGGAGAGAAACAGTTTTACTTTATGCTGTTTCTCCTGCAATAAGTCAAACTGTGGATGATACACATCAGTCACTTGTCACCTGGCAAAATTAACTTGACAGAGGGGGAAAAAAAATGTTCATCAGCTCTTGTGCATCAGCAGCCCTTGCAGCTACATGGTACAAATAAGAAAATACCTCAGGGTCTCTTTGCAATTGCCTGAAACATCCTCTAGGTGCAGAAACTGGGCTCAGATTAGTCACTACATGGACAGCAATTCAAGATCTAGTCAATAGAGAAGAAAGTTCTCATTTACCTGTAAACCATGAGCTTTACTGTGACAGATTACGCCCTTTATTAGACAGATTAGGAATTAACAACTGAAAAAAAAAAACCAAATTTAAAATAGTATTAGGTCTAAAGCACAAGCTGGTAGAGGTGCACTGATATCAGATCAGCACCAATATGAAGAAACTGTCTGTATCAGAAATCGGCCTGGTGTAGCTGACAATTTGACCGATAAATGGCCCATGCATGTGTGCAGCCACAGGGAGGTGGGGCAGCTCCCGCTGCTGTGCCCAGCTTGTTTGGTGGCTCATCTATTCATCTGGCAGATCCTGTCACTGCTCCCACCACTTGTCCAGGAGGGCATGGGGGAGGCATGTGCCCCCAGATCTGCGCAGGGCAGGTGGCGGCGGCACTGGGAGGGGGCTATAGGGCAGTTACAGTGATTTTTGGGATGTCTGAAGCCGTCCGCCATAGCCCTTTCCCAACACTGCCTGCCTGGTGCTGTCCCAGTGCCAGCCTCAGTCTGCAGATCTGGGGCACCCCCTTACCCCATGCCCTCCCAGGGTGCAACAGTGAGAGCCACCCCAGCCTCCACACCCCACCAGATGAGCCGCAGCTCTATCCAAAGCCCTGCCCCAGCCCCACTCCCTCCCTCGCTGCAGGGGACTTTATCTGCCCCCTCCACGCCCCTTCCCTTCCCCCCTTTCCACCGCAACAGACTTACCAGCTGCACACAGGTGTATTGTAAATTGGATCAGTAGCGGCCAACATGCCTCCTTAAAAATCGGCTGTCAGTATCAGCCCCCAAAATCTCTACTGGTGAACCCCTACAAGCTGGCAAATACTGCAACAGCATTTCCCCAACTGGGGGGCATCCTGTCTTGTCGGGTAAGAAGAAGGTCAAAAGCTTCATGGGCAGGGCAGCAGAGCAGTCAGTGGTAGAAGTGGCACCAGTGGGAAGAATCAGCAACCAAAACAGGTGGGATTTGAGAGTGGCTATGACTGCAGTGGTGGGGTGTAAATCCCAAAGGCTGGAAAACAGCACTATGAGACTGAAAATTATGAGAAATTGGTTTACTTGTTTATTTTAGGTTGTAGCAGATTCTCTTCTAGCCCTTTCACAGCTGACTTTCACATGACTATGGTTTCAAACATTTTTTTCTTTTCAAAATGAAATTTGTTTTCTGCCTAAAGAAGTTTTAGCAAGATGCTTCTTAGCAGTTTGGTAGCTGTGAGACTGTAAAAAAATATATAAACCCCAATCTGTAAAAACTCTCAACTTTTTAAGAAGTTTTGTAAACCACACAGGTAGCTTACATCCTAGCACTTCAAATGCATGTAACTAGCATGTTGTTTCTGAAATATAAATGGTGAAATGTTAACATTACTACTATGTGTTGACTTTCTGCATGCTCAGCACTGATTAATCAGCATTATTAAGATATTATTTATAGAGACCCTGACCAAATGGGGCAAGAGACTGTACAGCTGAACCAAGTCATAAGAAGAAATAGCCTATACTTGCAATACAAATTAACACTTGACAAATATGGGGGATAGAAGAAAAAGCAAGTTGATTTTTTTAAAGAATAAGAGTGAGGAAATAAACATAGTTGAGGATGGTCAACTGTTCCTTTAAAGTAACAGCTTCAAAGAAGCTTTCTACTTTTTATAGGGTTGTTGACAAATTGAGACTTACTTCAGGATGGAAAACCACGCACTAAATTCAAGGTTCAAACTTCCACAAACATCAGGACAATGTTCCTACCCCAAGGAGCTAACAGCTAACAATGTGTGGTAACTTGCCCAGACATTGTTACGCTAATCAGTAAAAATAAACTTTCTAGTGACTTGATCAAAGGGTAGATTCTTTGCTTAATAGAATTAGATGTGCCCCTACTAACATATTAGACAGACAGGCAGCTCTTGATCCGAGATTTAGAAAGTCTTAGACTTAACTGTCTGAACTTGCAAACACTGGTAATATTTTGTATTTATATGGATACTTTGGAAGGCATCTGTTGTCTGAGCTAAACCAGTCAGAAAATTGGTAGGCCCATGGCAACTGCTCTTCTCCTTCAATGTATCTTTGTAAACATGCTTGTCTCCACTCCTTGCTCATTTTACAGTAATTTTTAATATACAAAATAAACAGCATTTTTGCATTATATGCTTATACCATCATTCTACTTCTCATATTTAAATTTTTAACACCTGGATAACATCAGTAGAGAGTCTTTTTATTTTTATTCCAACACTTTATAACCCTTCTGAAACAAAGGGCTGGAGCCAGGCTATTAGTCATTCAAACAGTGAGATACCACAGTACAAGGCAAAAAATGTATAATTATCACCACACGTTTAGGAAAGCATTGTCTGAGAAAAGTATTTTAGAACAGTGCTCTACTGTCTTCAGGCTGCAGCACTTGTAAAAGGAGCTCCACAGTACAGAGGTAGCTGTAAGGGGTTGTCAAGATGCTTTCTTAAACTCCGGCTGCAACCCAAACCTCATGCATGTGAGAGACAAAGGCTAGGGACAGACATCCAAAAAGCTGGAACCTGAATTGATCCAAGTTTTGCAGGTTACTCTAACCTGCATAGGTTGAACCAATTTGTAACTGTACAGACATTCCCTCTGGACTGAGGAAATTCCTCCCTGTGCCCCCACTGCCCCTGGGGGACCACAGCAGGGTCTGCCCACTCCAACCGCTGCTGCCACTTGCTCCCTGCTTGGGGCAAGCAGTGGAATAAGCCCCTTACTGCCAGCACCTTTCCCCACCCCAGAGCACAGCCCCCACATTGGGAAGGAGCTTGCATTCCAGGAAACTGACAGGGGCTGCTGCCCCCATCACGGTCACTCTTCCCTCACCGCTTCAGCACCCAGGTGAGGGCAGGGCCAGATACCAGCCAGCAGGGCAGAGAGCAGAGTTATTCCTCCTCTGCCCCCGGGGGACCGCAGCAGGGTTGGCCTGCCCCAACCACCACCACCGCTTGCTCTGTGCCCAGGGCAAGCAGCAGAATAGCCCCCAGCCTAAGGGGCCCTGCTGGCTGTCATCTGGTCCCACTCCCACCCAGCTGCTGGAGTAGCAAGTGGGGAGCGACCATGACAGGAGCAGCAGCCCTTGTCATGGTTTCATGAAGCACGAGCCCCTTCCTGGTGGTGGGGGCCACACTGCGGGGTG
>NW_005842200.1:1237543-1239828 GCF_000455745.1 Alligator sinensis | reverse complement strand
GGGGGGGCGGGGGGGCAGGCTCTGGCCCCCTCCAAGCCCTGGTACTGCCACGCGCAGTCCACTGCCGCTCTGCCTAACCTGCAGCACAGCCCTACACCAGGAAGGGGCTTGTGTTTCCTGACACCATAACAGGGGCTGCTGCCCCCGTCAAGAGCCCTGCCTTCTTGCCACTGCACCAGCTGGGTGGAGGCATGGCCAGCCCTTAGGCAGAGGGCAGGGAGGGAGGTTATTTCCCCCTCTGCCAGAGAGTGCAGGAGGGGGCTTTTCCCGCTGCTTGCTCCCTCAAGCAGCATTGGCATTGGTGGCAGTGGTTGGGGTGGGCAGACCCAGCTGCGGTCCCTTGGGGGCAGTGGGGGTAGAGGGAGAAAACCCCCCCCCCTCCCCCTCTACCTCAGGGGCCATGCCAGCCAGTATCTGGCCAGAGCCAGCCCAGCCGATGCAGCGGCAAGGGAGGAGCACCTGGCAGACCTGGCTTGGGTCCCTGCTGGTGGGACAGGGAGCGGGGAATTAAACCTCTCTCTGGCCAGTTCAGCCCAGGCTACTGCTATGCCCCTGCCACTGGAGCAGCCAGCATGGAGAAGTGCAGGTCCATGCTGGTGAGACAGGAGAGGGACAGGGGAATAAAAAACATCTTCCCTGCTCCCTTCCGGGGACTGTGTCTGGCCAGACCCCTGCCCCTGCCTGTTCCTGCTCTGGCTGGGAAGCAAAGGGGCGGGGCCAGCCCTGCTCCACTGGAGCAGACAGCCCAGCCCAGCCCAGAGAGCATGCCAGGATGCTGGGGGACTCTAGTTTAAGTTAAACCAGGAAGCGGTCTGGGACAGACTTTGCATAAACCAGTCTGAGTTCAATCAGTTAAGTCTGATACTACATTGAACCAGGTTTACCTCAAACTGCTTTTGGCCATTTTGAAATTGCTTTATGTACACTGAATGTCTGTTCTGTTACAGGTTTAAACCAGTTTCTGATCACTTAAACCAGTCTATGTGTAATGTCTGTCCCTAGCCTAAGGGCTCCTAAACACATGGAGGGAGCCAGCTCCGACACACTGGAGCACAGAAATAAGCACACTCCAGCAGACTCTGGCATCACGTGTTAGCATCCCCGAACCAAAAAATGGCGGTGGGGCACTTTGAACTAAAGCTCGTTCAATGAGCTTTAGTTCAAAGCACCCCACCACCATGTTTCAGTGTGGGGGACACTGACATACATGACACTCGGGCACTTTTAATTAAAAGTGCTCACTAGTTAAAGCACCCCACCTCGCCTCCTGGAGCATGTGTAAAAATGCACTAGAGCATGCAGATTTTCTTGAGATGATCCTTCTGTGGTATGTGGTTGTCATGGGTGACCTAAACTTTCCAAACATCTGCTGGGAGGAGCAGACAGCCAGGTCTGACCGCTCACGCAGGTTCTTAACTGACATACAGGACCTCCATCTAAACCAGGAGGTACACAGCCCCACCAGGGGAGACGCCTTGTTGGATTTGGTCCTGGCCAAGGGCAATGACCTGGTACGGGGTCTGCAGGTGCTCGACCACCTGGGCGATAGCAATCATTGTCTGCTGGAATTCACCATCCAGCACAAGGTGGCGAAAGCCTCCAGCAAGGCAGCAGCCCTTGACTTCAGGAGGGAAGACTTTAACGAGGAGAGAAAACTAGTGGGGGAAGCACTGAGGTCCCCCACTGAACAGGAGGGAGTTGAGTGTCCAGGAGCAGTGGTCGTTCCTTAAGGAGACGATCCTCCAAGCTCAAAGGGAAGTAATCCCTAAAGTCAAAGGGGGCAAGAGGGCGCAAAGGCCCCCATGGCTCACCAAAAGCATCCAGGAACATCTCCAAACAAAAAAGGAGGCATGCACCCGTTGGAAGGAAGGGGCCATCACAAGACAGGGCTATACTTCAGTAGCTCGGCAATGTAGGGGGGTGGAAGTGGAAATGGAGCTGGGACTAGAGCTCCAGAAAGCTCTAGAGCTCCAAGGCTCTAGAGCGCCAAGGCGGAAATGGAGCTCCAGAAAGCTCTAGAGCTCCAGAAAGCTCTAGAGCGCCAAGGCGGAAATGGAGCTGGGACTAGAGACCCAGATCAAGGACAAGAAGAAGTCCTTTTTTAAATACATAGGGGGGCAAAAGAAGGTGCCAGGTAATGTGGGGCCTCTGCAGGACACGCTAGGAAATCTGGTCATCTCACCTGACAGTAAAGCTGACATATTCAACAATTTCTTTGCCTCCGTATTTCTGAGGAGGGACCCAGATATCTCCCCCACTGGCACCCTCAAGGGCCCTGTGGGTGA
>NW_005842200.1:1233178-1236759 GCF_000455745.1 Alligator sinensis | reverse complement strand
GAAAAGGATCTTGGAGTCATCATTGATGCCACAATGAACATGGGCCAACAAAGTGGGGACGCAGTCAGGAAGGCCAACCATACCTTGTCGTGCATCCACAGATGCATCTCAAGCAGGTCCAAGGAGGTGATCCTCCCCCTCTATGTGACACTTGTCAGGCCGCAGCTGGAGTACTGCATCCAGTTCTGGGCGCCGCACTTCAGGAGGGATGTGGCCAATATGGAGAGGGTCCAAAGGAGGGCCACCCGCATGATCAGGGGTCAGCAGGGCAGGCCCTACGAGGAGAGGCTGAGGGGCCTGAACCTGTTCAGCCTCCAAAAGAGAAGGCTGACAGGGGATCTAGTGGCAGTCTACAAACTAGTCAAGGGGGACCAGCAGGCATTGGGAGAGTCCCTGTTCCCCCGAGCACTCCCGGGAGTCACAAGAAACAACAGACACAAGCTAGCGGAGGGTAGTTTCAGGCTAGACATTAGGAGGCACTATTTCACTGTCAGGGTGGCTAGGACCTGGAACCAACTTCCAAAAGAAGTGGTGCTGGCTCCTACCCTGGGGGTCTTTAAAAAAAGGCTGAACGAACATCTGGCCGGGGTCGTTTGACCCCAGTATTCTTTCCTGCCACGGCAGGGGATCGGACTAGATGATCTCCTCAGGTCCCTTCCGACCCTACAAACTATGAAACTATGAAAGCCTATGGATTTAATTGTTTTTTTAAAGGATGCCTAAATTCTGGAGCACATATCCCTGCTCAGTTCTCAAAAGTTGTCCCTATCCAGCACCCATATGTCAGCAAAAGCCTTTCTTGGAGTGCTGTTCTCTCTATTAATAAAAGTCAAAAGAAAACAGAAAAAGCCCAGTGATGCCAGCAATTTTCCTCATCTTCCTAGAGTTTACTGCTTCTCCTCCCCTCCTTCACCCCTCTTACTGTCACTGAAAAAAACCTCCCAGTAACTGCTGAATTAGATGGGATCAAACAGAAAAGGGATTTCAGCACCAACTCAGCTTTGTGCTTCCTGCAGCACACAGGTGCTTTGACTGAATGACTTTGTCAAGTAATGGAACCCTTTCCAGTAATTTCTGAAAGCCATGCTATAGCAAACTAAGACAGAAGGTAGTCTATAAGGTCCATATCTACTCTAATTAAGTCAGAGATGCATAAGCTTTTGCAAGAAGCAGCTTACTTCATCAGATGCTGCGAAGGGACTGCAGGAAGCAGAGCTTCTAAAGAGAAAGCAGTAATCAGAATTCAAAGTGCAGGAAAGGGAGGAGAAAGAAGGGGGACAATGCTGGGAAAGGCAAAGTGGATAAAAGAGAACAACAAAGAAGTCCCTCAATGGGGTATAAAAGCTAATCCAGGTAATGGAATAATAATCCAAAGTCTTGGTTTAAACCAGGGGTGTCAAAGATATGGCCTGCAGGCCAGATCCAGTCTGGAAAGCTTTCTTATCTAGCCCCCAGTGCTGTCCCAGGATCTCATAGTTGACCCAAGTGGTGCATATCAAACTGACCTGACACACAGGGCCAGGGATGCACACCACACATGGTGCCTGTCCCATCCAGTCACGGACTGCTCTGCACGAGGTACCCACTCCAGTTTAGGACCCATGTGGTATGCAACTTGGACTGGCCTCTATGGGTGCTACATGCATCCCAGAGCAGGTGCCAGATACAGCTTGTGGGGTGGGGGGCGATAAACAAGGGAGGATGGATGGTCCATGGGCCCAGACTGACTTATGGACTGGCCCCGCACTACTCATCAGGCCTGCAGGGCCAGGCAAGGTTGATATCCCTGGTTTATACCACACTTAACACAATCCAGCTTGGGGATGATTTCTTGTTCCATGTTTTCCATTCTTGTGCCACAGTTCAAAATTCTATTTTGAGTTTTGTTGTCCAAGAACAGCTACTCTGAGAGTCAGCAACAGAATGTCCAGGAAAGTTAGATAGTTTTATCACAGGCTTGTGCATCTTCCTGGAATTGATGTCAGATCAGTGGTACCTATCCAACCTATTTCTGACTCAAGAGAAGGTGAAGAGCTGTACTCTCTTACAGAGGCTCTAACAAGAGAATAGAGTTTACAAACTTTCAATGACAATGACTTTCACAATTTTTACTATGCTCCAATTCTAATTTATGCAAAAATATATCTAGTTTTCTTCTTGTTCTGAATGGAAAGTTCCTCCCTGTAAATCAACAGATTACGTATTTCAGACAACAAGAAGATCAGATTATCTGCAGGGAGACAGCAAGTTCATGCACATACATGAACCATCCTCCCCACCAGAAGGCAAGAATGACTTCAAGGCCTGCAACCCTTCCTACGTCAGCAGCAAACACTTAATAGAGGGTGAAACTTCAATAGAGACAGGAGCAAATGGAGATTAGATAAGTCAGAGACACTCAACAAGTGCAACTGAGGAGTCTAAATCATTTTGCCTCAAGCAAAATGTAATGAGGCAAGTAAATGTTGGGGTCACTAGAGAACAGGTCAGCTGGAGAAAAGGGGCAGGAGAGTTGCAAAATACAAGAAGACAAAGTTGTGACAGATTTAAGGGTACCTAACTGCTAATTGTTTTCAGGGTTGTTGGTTGTAGCCGTGTTGTCTAAGGACATAGGCAGGCAAGGTCCTTTGGGTAGATGTGATATCTTTAGACCAACTAAATAGTTGGAAAAAGTGATTTGCAAGCTTTTGGGTGCACACACCCTTCTTCAGGCAATGGGAGATCTTAATTTGTTTTTTGCATCTTCCATTCATCAAATCATTATGACTCAGTCTCTTTATAATGAAGTCAATTGTACTAACCATCTCAAATTTACAGGCAAGCTGCAGTTGTTTAAGGAAGTTGTTAAGGACCATGTCCCACAGGCAACATGGTCCCAACTGCAGCTACCGCCCCTGCTCTCCCCAAGACAAAACGTAAGGTGTTTGTTGTGGGAGACTCCCTCCTGAGGGGGACTGAGGGGCCAATCTGCCACCCCGACCCCTTAGCCTGGCAAGTCTGCTGCTTCCCAGGGGCCCGCATCTGGGACATTACGGAGAGGATCCCAAAGCTCCTTAAACCCACAGACCACTATCCCATGCTCCTTATTCATGTGGGCACCAATGACACTGCTCGGAGCACTCCCAGCCAGGTCATGAGGCGCTACAGGGATTTGGGAGCGGGACTTAAGGGTCTGGGGGCACAGGTGGTGTTCTTGTCAATCCTCCCAGTCTCAGGCTATGGGTTGAGAAGGGACAGGAGGATCTATGTGGTCAACCAAAGACTGCAGCGCTGGTGTCGTCAGGAAGGCTTTGGCTTTCATGACCAAAGCCTGCTCTTTGGCGAGAGAGGCAGCGAGCTGCTGGGAAGAGATGGCCTCCACCTCTCTCCCCTAGGGAGGAGGCTCTTCTCAACCAGACTGGCTGACCTGCTCCACCGGGCTTTAAACTAAGCCCGCTGGGGGACGGGGGGACTACCGTCACTGCTGGCCCGCTGAGCAATCCTTGCAAAGCCAGCGGATCACGGCGCTTCAGGGAGCCCACCCCTGCCCCAGCCCTGGTAAAATCTGTGGGCAAGGAAGGAGCCCCCCAGGGGGCACTTGC
>NW_005842200.1:1225699-1231108 GCF_000455745.1 Alligator sinensis | reverse complement strand
CACCCAGCACTCTTCCCTGCCTATGCAGGGGGTCAGACTCGATGATCTCAAGCAAATCCCGGGACGTCTCAAGCAAATCCCGGGACGTCTCTCAAGCAAATCCCGGGACGTCATTCTCCCCCTGTACTCGGCCTTAGTGAGGCCGCAGCTGGAGTACTGTGTCCAGTTTTGGGCTCCACAATTCAAAAAGGATGTGGAGAAGCTTGAGAGAGTCCAGAGAAGAGCCACGCGCATGATCAGAGGTCAGGGAAGCAGACCCTACGATGACAGGCTGAGAGCCCTGGGGCTCTTTAGCCTGAAAAAGCGCAGGCTTAGGGGTGATCTGATGGCCACCTACAAGTTTATCAGGGGTGACCACCAGCATCTGGGGGAACGTTTGTTCACCAGAGCGCCCCAAGGGATGACGAGGTCGAATGGTCACAAACTACTTCAAGATCGTTTCAGGCTGGACATAAGGAAGAATTTCTTTACTGTCCGAGCCCCCAAGGTCTGGAACAGCCTGCCACCGGAGGTGGTTCAAGCGCCTTCATTGAACACCTTCAAGATGAAACTGGATGCTTATCTTGCTGGGATCCTATGACCCCAGCTGACTTCCTGCCCTTTGGGCGGGGGGCTGGACTCGATGATCTTCCGAGGTCCCTTCCAGCCCTGATGTCTATGAAATCTATGAAATCTATGAAGCTATTGCTGCCATAGTGACAGGGAAATTGAAGATATGGAAGCAGCTGTCAGAAGATAAGGCTGTCATAGAAGAGAACAGCAGAGTAAAAGGAGAGCTGAGGACTCTAAAAAGGCTGATGGCAGCTCTTACCCTGTCAGTCACCCAAGAGTCTATCCAGATTGAATACAACAAAGATGGATGAGCCAGGCCCATGCTGCAGTTTTTTATTTTTTGAAAGGCAGTTTAGTGCCACCACACTGCCTATCCATGTTAGCGACTGTGTATTCTGCAAAACTATCCTATACAGCTTCAGAGAAGGACAATATAAAGAGAACAGACACAACAGCAGCACAATGTAGGACAACAAATGAAGGGAGTTCCTGCTCATGAAAGCTTATGAATCTCTGATTCAGTTATTCTAGAGATTCTCAACCAGGGTGCCTTGTGATCCTTTCAAGGATGATGTGGGGTGACATGCAATGTTGATACTGTTAGGTATGCAAACATAATTTACAAGATAAACCCACATATTTCAAATAGGAATTCCTAGTCCTAAGGAAAAAAATGACCTGCTGTGGTCTGAGATCTTTGCAACAGAAGAATTATTATTTTTCTGTAGTCAAAAAATGAGAGATATGTAAAACCTGGCATTTCTGAAAGATGCCTTGAGCCTAACGACCTGTGTCTTGAATCTAAAAAGGTTGAAAATCACTAAGTTACTCTATGAGGTGTGCCTCTACCCTTCTTCTCTCAAATAGGTAATTCTATTGCAGAGAAATGTGACAATAGAGGGCCTGTCAACCTGTTGAGCTGGCAGTCAGGCATAGGTTCCAGGTCCTGTCCTCAACAAAGGTGTTAAAGGAAGATGACACTAATGAGAATTAAGCATTTATCTGCCGCAGTTACTAACCAAGTTTTAACAAGTTTAGAGACAAACAAACAGCTTCTTACCAAACTTGATTAAAAGCTATAAAGGCTATAAAAGCTATAAAAGCTATCAGATAAAAAACGAGCACTGATCAGCACTAAGACCCCTGCCAGAAATTAATGCAATCAGGCATCTAAGAAAGTACAAGAGAAAAGACTGGCATGGTATGGGCATGTTCAAAGGAATCTGGAAGAATATGTGGGAAAAGAAGTTGCCAGAATGGCACTGCTAGGAAGAAGGGGAAGAGGAAAGATGAGATGGAGAGATATAGTGGAAGGACATGAGAGAGAAGGAGTTGGAAGAAAATGATACATATGACTGAAGCCGGTGGAGAGCCAGGATCCACAACAATGACCCCGTTTAGACAGGAAAAGCGAGGGAAGAAGAAGAAGAATGTGATGAAATCCAAAGTATTTTATCCTGGATCCCAAACCCTCAAGGTGGCAGGCTTAGCAGGACGCACAATTTTGGGGATCCAGAATGTGAGGAATTTTATCCCACTGTACATCTATTGGCACCCAGTGAGCCCCACATTGGGACCAGCTTCCATGCACCTTTAAACATGCCAGCATGCAGGGAGCTCAGAAATGGCAAGCAGTCCCCCAGTCATGGGCTGTCTGCATGCCCAGACCTGTATGCATCCTCAATGACATGTGACACGTTACAAGTTATTGTGCAATTAACATGTTAATCATGCAAAATTTATAATGTCTGGAGGGGACCTAAAAGAGAGCAGGGAAACAAGGCAACTGAATAACATGCCAGAGAATATAAAATATGTGGTGGCACTAGAAAACTAGAACCAAAATGGAAAGAAATACACAACAGTCCTCTACTTGACAGGCCCCTCTTCCTGCAGTGTAAAAATATTTTCATATTCAAGTGCTTGACAGTGGACTTCCTCTTCCATTTTCTATCCCACTTTTGGTTGAAAGTAATCAGGGACAACTAGGAAAAACTGTGACAAATGACATTGTTCTCAAACAGTGCTGCTGCAAAGGTGCTCAGATACAGCCAAGGGGAGAGAGAGATTAGAAGCACAGATTAGAAGAAGCAGAAATACTACCAACAGAAAGCAAGCAGCATGGTGAAAGGTTGAAAGAGGATACCCTCAATGAACATAGGGGTAACCTTTACCAGACATTTCATCAGACTGTAGAGTGGCCAGGCACATGGCCACCACTGGGGCGGTGAGTTGTCACATACATTCAGTAGGATTTTAAAGGAAAAAATAAGACTGAAGATATATTTGCTTTGATCCATAACTAACGTTAATTTATTAGGCTCATAGCAAAAGGTGTTTATCAGGAGGAAGTGAAAAGCCTGATAGGGACTCCATGCAATAGCAGAGTTTGCAGAGAAGGTTTAGGTTATGTCTCCACTGCAGGCATAACCAAGTTATCTTTACCTAAACTAATTTTGTGCACTAGGAGCACCACCAGTGTTCTGAGACAGACTATTTCCTGCATGTATTTTGCAAGCCTGTACAGCAGTGCAGACAGAAGTGGATAGTCCTGACAGATATGGCACTTCGTGAAAGCTGTAATATCAGCTTTCACTGAGAGGTCAAGATCTGAAGGGCGGATCTCAGTCTCTTCCTTCTGTTTTCTAAAGACAAAAGGACTGGCATGCAGAGAAGCCATACACACAGTTCTAGACAATAAGTTGCATTATGTAATAACTTCATATTGCAGTTTAGAAAGCAGAAAAATGTGATTTGTTCTTTCTGTAAAGCTCCTTTCTGTAAAGCATTACAACTACTACTGTTGTTCTGCATGTAACGTGCTTAGTAGCAGTACCCCAGGTTGAAACAGTGCACCCACCTCAGGCCTTCTCACACAAGGAATCCTGGGACATTTTTTGAAGAGATACATTTTACTAATAATAACCACAGGATAACCACAGGATAGGGAGAACATAAGAGCAGTTACTTGGATACCAAATGCACACAACTACATTTGATCCTAGCCAAAAAGCCAAGAATTCATACCAAAAATCCACAGGGGCAAGCACAGAATCTAAAGATGCAGAAGCTTGGAAATCAAACTCATTATATTATAACTCATATTCCATGAGGACCTGAACCAATTGGCACCACACTAACTGACTAAGTGGTCCGAGTTATGAGAAAACAAGAAAAGCAAATCCATGGTGGCTTTGAACAAGGGTTCTTTCTTCTTCCTCCACTCCAATTTTGTTTTGATTCTGTTACTTTGACATAATTTTAAACATCTTTTATATAAAACATCATTACTTATTTGTTCCAGAGTAGCAGCTAGGGCTCAAAATCCCTACTGTTAGCCACTGTACAAACAGATAGCCAAAAAATGGTCCCTACCTCAGAGCCTGCATTCCAAATGTAGCCCAGGTAACTTGGGTATATACTCCCCTTCTCCAATGGAAGGGGACTCCATCCTTAGGGGAACTGACAGTCCAATCTGTCGCTCTGACCCCTAGTCACGAGGGGACTGCTGCATGCCCGGCACAAGAATTTGGAACGTCACAAAGAACATCCCAAAGATAATTAAGCCCTCGGACTATTACCTGCTAGTTGTGGTCCATGTGGGGACTAATGATGCATCTAAGGGTAAGACTGACTCCATCATGGAAAACTACAAGGCCATGGGTCATCTATTCAAGGAGATGGGAGCCCAGGTGGTATTTTCCTCCATCTTCCTGGTAAGTGGACAGAGTAGACGCCACGAGGCCTATATCGGTGTAGTTAACCAGCGACTTTGGAGCTGGTGCTACGAGGCGGGCTTCAGATTTCTGGACAATGACCCATATTTCTGGGCTGAGGGTATGCTGGGGTGGGATGGACTACATCTCTCACCCAAGGGTAAATGCATTTTCTCCTCTAGGTTGGCTGATCTCGTTCAGCGGGCTTTAAACTAGCTTCATCAGGGGAAGGGGCCACCCGAGGAGAAAGGGATGTTTTGCCAACTAGCAAGGCGACAAGAGAAACAGAAACCCAGGTAAGCAACAGTGGGCACAGCAGTTCTGGGAGCAGGGGGGAGGTACATGCACTCTCAGGAGGCCTCACATGTCTGTACACTAATGCACGTAGTATGGGGGACAAGCAGGAGGAACTTTGCCTTCTGATAGGAGGGAAAAATCCAGACTTAGTGGGGCTCACAGAAACCTGCTGGGATCCTACCCACGACTGGGCGGTGGGCATTCAGGGATACACACTATATAGAAGGGACAGGACTGGGAGGAAAGGTGGCGGGGGGGTCGCCCTCTATGTAAAAGAGCAACTCGCATTGTCAAAAATTAGCCTTGGGGTGGAGGAAGGTCAGGCAGAAGCACTATGGGTCAAACTTCAAGGGGGGCAAGGCAAAAGGGATCTTATGGTGGGTGTCTACTATAGATCACCCTGCCAAGGGATTGAGTTGGACCAGGATTTCTCAGTACAACTTATGGAGGCAGTTGGGTCTAGGGATGTTGTTGTCATGGGGGACCTAAACTACCCAGATATCTGCTGGGAGGAGCAGTCAGCCAGCTCTGACCGTTCGCGTAGGTTCTTAGCTGAAATACAAGACCTCCACCTTATCCAGGAGACGTACAGCCCCACTAGGGGAGATGCCTTGCTGGACGTGGTCTTGGCCACTGGGGATGACCTGGTAGGGGACTGCAGGTCCTTGATCACCTGGGTGACAGTGATCATCGCCTACTGGAATTCACCATCCAGCGCAGGGTGTTGAGGGCTTATACTAAGACTAAAGTCCCTGACTTCAGAAGGGCCAACTTCAACAAACTTAGGAGATTAGTGGGGGAGGCACTGAGGGCCCAAAAGGTAGAGGATATGGGAATCCATGAG
>NW_005842200.1:1201096-1225570 GCF_000455745.1 Alligator sinensis | reverse complement strand
TGGGGAGTAAGAAGCGGGCACCAGGTAATGTAGGACCCCTGTTAGACTCAAATGGTAATCTTGTGGCTACGCCAGACAAGAAAGCTGAAATCTTTAACAAGTTCTTTGCCTCTGTTTTCTTGGACAGGGAACAGGACAGCTCTCCTACCACAGGTAGGGGCAATCTTGAGGATAGCACTGCCAGGCCTCGGGTCTGCGCAGAAGTAGTTAGGGATCTTCTGGAAGGGATGGATGTTTTTAAATCTGCGAGCCCATAAGCCTCACATCGGTCTTGGGGAAAATCCTTGAAAAAATTATCAAGGAGCACATCTGTGAGGGGCCAGCAAGCGAGATCATGCCCAGAATCTCTGAATCCTTTCCATATCGATTCAGAGGCTTCAGATTCATTTCAGACCTTTTAATGGGTCTCCCAATTATTTTTGGATTCAGAGATCTGGCCACCAAAATCGGGCTGAATCTCCTCTGAATAGAATAGGTGACCAATGCTTCGCACAGCCCTATTATGCATTCAAAGACTTCAGATCTAATCTTCAAGTACAAGAAGTTAAATTAATATCCTCATATGCATCTATGATACTCAAAGATGGCTATGTTCATGTGAGACTATACAGCTCTCAAAGTCCTGGAAGAATGTATAAGCTAGTTATCTACACAGTAAGTGGAATTTGAGAAGTGCCATTTAGATACATTTTCTTCTTTTGGTGTATAAGTGCCCATGTTCAACACCTAAGTCTTTTGGCCTGCAACATCCACTGCAATTGCACATGCTCCCCCCTAGGTCTTTGTGCTCTCATACGGAGGAAAAAGATGCCTCTGTAGCACCAGGAAAGAGGCTACCACAGAAGCTAATTGGGAATAGCCCAAATCTCATCTGGAAAAATCTACACCATACTATAGCTCTATACTAACATGCCTTAAAACAACTCAAAACCCACTTAGGCAGAAACCATTCTGCTCATTCTTCCATTATAGGATACAAATAATGTTGGGAAGCCCTTAAATGCAAACAGGAAGCTAAAGTTATCACAACATCTAAAGTTTCAGCCTAACTTCTCTCTCTTCAGGGTGAGGTTTAAGAAAGAATGCAGAAAGAAGGATCATTTGATTTAAACTATATCCATAATTCCCTTGGGCAAGATTTTAATATAGGATTTGAATGTCATTTTATCTGGATGGAATACATCTAAGGCAGAACTACTAAATCTCCTAGGATAATGTTTCTACTACCAGTGAGGAGGTTTCCAAGGATAAAGCAGGAAGCATGTGGCTATAGGTCCATATAGAGGCCATGCTACTTCTGAGAGACTATTATTACAGTCACATGAGGAGAGTGGTTGGTAGGAAGATATTGGTGAATGCTTCAAGAATTTAGTCATTTTAAGACATGAAAACACTGTTCATGCAGCTCCTAACAAATGAGTGATATGCACTAATAGCTAAAAAGGAAAGTAAGCAGGCTAGGGTGATAGGAATTTGGAACTATTTCTGCTGTCACCAAGTAATAACACTCCTCCATTTAGATGAGTAAGTTGGTCCAGTGAAGCCTTTTTTGGCTTCAAAAAGAGGCTCAGCTGCCATAGCTCTACTAGCAAAGCCGTGGGGGCAGCATCCTCATAATATAGACAAACCCTCCCATTACAGAGTAGGATGCTCTGTTCCTCAAAATAACCTGATCTTTCTATGTCTAAGATCCAGACAGAAGTTAAACCATTAGGGAAGCTGCATTCAAGAGCATGACACTCAAGACATTGTCTTGAGTTATAAGGTCTGAATGAAAAGGCATAGTCTTTGGAAATCAGAAACAATATCAGAAGGAGGTTCCAAAACTACCTTGATCATCTATCATAATCCCAGCAGGATTTTGTCTAATCTTCCTGAATATCCTGCGGATCAGATGGAGCTTTGGTGACCAAGACGTGAAAAAAAAGTCTGAAAGAAATACTGGACATCAAACCTGGAATAGGTTCAGGAGAGAGATTAGGAGGCACTATTTCACTGTCAGGATAGCTAGAATCTGAAACCAACTTCCTAGGGAAGTGGTCCTCGCTCCTACCTTAGGTAAATTCAAAAAGAGGTTAGATGAACACCTGTCTGGGGTCGTGTGATCCAACCAGTGGCAGGGGGTTAGACTAGATGATCTATTCAGGTCCCTTCTGACCCCTAACTACTATGAAACTATGAAGGGGATTGTTAGCTGGCAGGTGTGCTGTGGGGGAAATGCAGACCGCTCAGTTTCCCCTCGTCCCTATAGAACCAGGCCAGGACAGTCAGGGGACCTAATTATATACAAATGTATTTACATTAACTTATAACAAGGGAAAGGAACATGGATATAAACATATGTACAATATATAAATATATATTTTTAAGATATCTAAACCAGTAACATAAACAATAACCTCTGGGTAAATGACATAAAACCTTGCACCAGTGCTCCAGATACAGTTAAGACACAGGTAAGTATCTGATCTGAAACAGATAAACCCCAAAGATAAACTCAATCCCGAGGGAAAACTCCAATGCCCTTGGGATTTTCCCAAGCCGTACAAAGAAGCTGGTAACTTTAGGGGGGCCCTCTCAGTGAGACCCCCCCTTTCAGGAGCCCTTAACTAACTGGGGGGGACTCCCCCTCCCCTGTGGGAATCTTTTCCCCACTGCAACTCATGGCTCTCAGGCCTGGAGGGTGGCCCTCGTCTTCTGCTCCAAGCTGCTCTCTCACCTGCAGTGGGCTTCAGGGGGGTCCTGTCCCCTGGAACAGGGTCGCTGTCCTCTGGAACAGGGCTCTGCTATGCAGGGCTTCTGGGGCCTCTGGCTTGGCCCCGTCTGCTGGCTCAGTAGCCCGATCACCATCTGGCTTTCTGGACTCAACCTTTTGCTATGGGTCGGAGGTCTGGGCTTCCTCGTCCAGCACCAGGCTCAGTCTGCTCCCAGACCCTCTGTCCAGTGCCTCCTGCATCAAGCTCCCAGCCTCATTCCAGGGGTTGAGGACCTGAGCCACCCAAGTGCTCCAAAGGTCCTACTCCATGCACTGTCCTGTGCACTCTGTCTCTGGCCTCATCCCAGAGGTTGCAAACCCTAGCCGCCCCACACAGCTCCCAGGGTCTGGACACTGTGTGCCGTGCTGCACACCGAGAGCCTAGCTGCTGGAGCCGTCTGCTATTCCCTGCTGATGGAAGTCTTCAGGGGCCCTTCTGGGCTACTGCTTCACCCTGCTGAGCAGCTCTCCTCAGCTCTTCTAAGCCCTGCTCTTCTCTCTTCTCTGTCCTGGATATGTTCTCCTCATGCTGGGCACACAGCTCCTTGTATATGCTTCAGGGCTCCGCCCCTGAAGTCTTCTGGACTTGAGCATTGCAGTCTTCAATCAGGTTGGGGGGAGGGGGGGACTCCTTTCCCCCTCCCCTCAGGAAAGGGGCGTGACTTAACTCCTCTTGCTGCCTCCTGATTGGTGGATGAGCTCCACTAATCAAAACAGCAAGATTCCAAGCCTGGGACTGAACCCAAGCTCCAAAAGGCAAGCCTGCTACACAAGTATAAGACAGGTGCCAAGGGGTGGACATGATTAGCAGGCATGCAACAAGACAATGCCATCAGGAAAACGCATTGGTGTCACAGCAAACCAGCTCCCTAATGTACTGTGTATTCCACTTATATACTCATTATCAAACAAGAAACTACTCTGCTTAACTGCACAACACAATACCAATACCAATTTGTTGCCTATTTTTGTCCATTACAATGAATACTGGTTATCTGCATAGTGGTTAAATACATAAACCCCTTAAGTACATCTTTCAGTCACATTTTATGATCCAGTCATACTTTGTGATTTAACTGCACACTGGTTAGCTCCACAGTAAATATAACCAACAACTTTGTAACTAACTATTCTTGAAAGCCTTAAAGAGTCTTACTATGGGTTTTAGGAAACCACAAGGTTTTTGAACCATCTAGAAACTAAGACAGGCCTATTTTTTTATACAGGTACGTCTGGGATGATATAGTTGGAGGTTGGACTAGATGACTTCTTGAGGTCCCTTCCAACCCTAATTTTCTATGATTCTATCTGATACAAACTTCCCACAGTGGTTAGAGGGAGGCCACTAACTGTATAACAATTTAATTCTTGAAAAATATATATGAAAAACAGGCATGGGAGTGCAGGTCAAAAGTTAATAATTAGAGTTTCAAGAGGAAACACTAAGCAGAGAATACCAGATGAAAGCATCTACTGCCCCTCAAACATATCTAAGGAGTCTGTTGATGCCATACAGTGAAATTCTGCCTGAAAACCTGCATGGGTAAGTGAAAGGAAGACAGCCCCACAGTTAGCTGGATTCCCCCCAGAAGACACCAATACAGAAAGACACACAGAGGAAATCATGTACAACTAGAGCAGCAGTCAGCAACTGTTTTAGGCTACAAGCTGTAGTGACCCAGCTCAGCTCAGCTCAGCTTCTCCTGTGGCAACATAGTGAAAGCAACTGCAGCTGAAACTCCCCACCAGTGAACACCTCCAAACCCCATCTCTGTGGGCCAGATGAAATGGCTCTGAGGACTGAATCCAGCAACAGAGGTAGCTAGGTAGGCAGGTTTCCAACCCCTGGACTAGAAGGTAGAATCAAACTCATATAAAAAGCCAAAGAACTACCAGGAAACGTGTACACTAGAATTATTCACTTCTGGAAGGGGAACACACCTATTATACAATGCAGCTGGCCAACTCTGCCAGTCTTTTGAATCTGGGAGACTCAATTGGGACAATTAGGTGGAATGCTCTTAATCAAACTGGAGTTAATGTAAGGGCTTTGTTACATTTTATGCTGTGAATCACACAAATGGTGATCAGTGTTAGTGCTAGCTTGGAATTTGGAGCAGTCACACCCCTAGTCTAGAAACCTTCTCTGAGTGCCCCACACCTGCACAAGTATTTAACCACTATGCAGATAACCAGTATTCATTGTAATAAACAAATGTAAGAGATCCGGGGATACTGGAGGACTTCAACGTGGGCAGCACCTCTGTAGGGAGTGTCCATACTTTAATGGAACAGGAACTGAATAGTGCACATCAGAGATAATCCTGCCCTGGAGAGGTGCAACTTTGAGCCACATTACGAGGACTTAAAACCACATTAAGGTGTTACTGTGCAGACAATTCAGGGATTAAGAACTTCAGGAGGCGCCCAAAATTAACATGCAACAAGGCTCTAAAAGATACTTCTCAGCACTGAAGATGGGTGTGTAGACCAGTGTACCAAGCAATTCTCTGGGGAGAAGAAAATACACTCTTCAGCAAAATAGAGAGGGTGACCCAATTCCCAAAGATTTCTTTTTTAGCTGGTAGAGGAAAAGTAACTGCTGCCAAAGGCACTTCCCCTCAGCTTTCATCTTCACCCTGATCACTCATGTGATAAGCAGGGCTCTGCGTATATGTATGCACACAGATTTTGTGCTGTGTTTTCTCACCTTGACCTGAGGTGATTAGTGTCTAATAATTACCAAACATCAATGTATGAATTTCTCTCCAACCTGAGAAAACTTCAAATTGAAGGAAGAGGTAGGAAACAAGCACTGAAGGAAACTAAAACAGTTAAAAATAAATATATTTTCTAAAGGAAACAGCATCAAAAGTAGCAAAATACTCATACTCAAGAAAGTGCAGAAAAATCACTGCAGTTACGTGGAACCTTAATATTTACTTCCAACCCCCAAAAGTGAAAAAGTTCAATCAGCAAGCACATCACAGAAACAAAGGCAAAGGCCTGAATTTGATAAAATTGCAACTGTTCTTTTAAGCTAAAAATTAAATCACCTTTATTGCAGCACAAAGGGATTTATCTAAGCAAATAACTGAAACACTTTGCCCGTGTACACTTATCTGGGAGCTCTCAAACTGAGGTGCATTCCAAGTAAGAAAACACAGATGAAAAGCTAATTGAGGAACCACACACACACAATGTTACAATATTTAGTGCAAATGGTAGAACAAAGACTAAAAATGATGGGAACGTGGCCACAAAGAGATGTCTAGGGAAAATGTGTGGGATGATTGCACCTGGAGTAATTATTTTACTTTTATTTTCATTGTCTGGGCAGAGACCTCCTCCTCATTTTTCTCCACAACACTAATGGAATCTTCAGGATCTTGGACTCAATATTCTGCCATTTATTTTCCAAGTGTGGAATCAACTTAATACTGTTCTCTGGAATTGAAACCAAAACATTGGCCTCATTTTAACAAGGTCCTTAAGTATTCCAGCTGGCTGCACCTCTGACTCCTCCTTAGTCATGCTACACAAACCCTTCAGGTCTCGGTTTGAAATCCCAAATCTATGAACAGCTTCCATTCCTTGGCAGAGACCCCACAAATAACTGTCTCCTTTTCTATGATTCTGGAGAATCGGGTGCTAAGGGGAAGGAGTCTCATTCATCTCCCCACTCCTCCCTGCAAACTCCTCCCTCCAGAAATCCTTTGTCTCAATTTCTCAGACTTCCTTGTCTTAGTTCTCTCTTGAGGGTTTACAAATTGCCCTCCCTCTCTTCACTGCTAAGCTTGCCCAGCAAGCTCAACAGGGGATCAGAGGGAGGACCTCAAAGTGAAGGTTTTGTACTGAATGCCTAGCTAAAGCCATTTTATCCTCTCCTATCCATATGCATAATTCTTCAATTAACCCCAGAAGTTCATAAAATAAATATCTTTACAACAGTCTGACATACACATACAACACACAAAACTTATAAACTGAAACACATAAGCAATCCCAAAGTAATGACACTATAGAAGTTATACATATACTTCACCACCTGGCTAAATTAGGGTGACGTGCCCCAACAGGCTGAAGATGCCATTATGAAAAAAAATATAAAGATGTTTTTTGCTATATGAAAAAAAATAAGTAAAAGCACCAAGAACTCTGGCTGCAAGTCACCCTGAGGCTAATTACAGATAATCAAAAAGCCCCCAGCTGATTCAATCTTTGCAGGTTTCTCTAAATGGCATAGATTGAGCTAAATCAGTTAAGTCAGATGCATCCAACCAGGTTTATCTTAAACCAGTTTGGAACATTTTGAAAGTGGTTTAAGTACACTGAACTTCTGTTCTGTTACAGGTTTAAACTGGTCTCTGATCACTTAAACTGTTTTTTGTGTAACTTCTGTCCCTAGCCCGAGTGTCTGACTTTCAGATGTTCTACGCACTAAAACTTTACGGAGAAATTTAAAACAGCTAATAATGTTGAATTGCTGGTAGTCATGAAAGAAAATGCCCCATAACTGGTTGGCTGCCTGAAAGGGAGTGATGCCTCAGCATCAGAAGAACACACAGTGGAACTCAAGACAATGACTGTGTCACTACCTTTGCATTCAAGTGCCATTGCTAATGTAATCAAGGGCAACTTATTTTTTTAAACAGTGTCAGTTTGCTACTCTGGAGTGCCAAAACAATACATCCACCATACATGTTCATATAAGAACTAAAAAAGAGAAGTTGTCCAGGTTTTCTCCCTCTCAGTCTTCCATTCTTCTCAAATTATTCAAACTTACAGTAGGTTACCAGAAGTATTTTATTTGAAGCCATGGAATGCCATTTCTTTAAATGGATACTGTTAGATTACAGAAGCAGAATTTTTTTGGAAATATCTTTTACTGGACCAACTGTATAGTTGAGTGAGATATTAGACAAGCTTTCAGACCTAGGTCTATGACACTAGTTTTGTGTAATATATGTATATCAAAGAGAGTGTGAGAATGTATCATCTCATGTAGCATCAGCTTTCAGTTTGCAGGGCCCTTCAAACACACTTGTTAAAAAGAAAAAATTGTCCTAGAGTTTACCTTTTGAAAAGGTAAATTTGCCAAAACATGAAGGTTGATAGAGGAATTCAAGGGCACTGTAACTACTTTTAATTCAATTTTGGAAATTGACTAGGTGACCACATACTTTTAAATTGTTTTCTTAGACATAAGTAGCAAGCTGGCAGCCATATTTTGAAATTACACCATCTCTATCTCACATGTCAGTTATGTCCAATGTATTGTGGATGCTATCTTTTTATATATACTATATATTTAAAAATTAAGCTTAAAATCCTGGTTTGCAAGCAGCTAACCAGCCATCTGACCACATAGCTAACTGGCATTTCCTTTTACTTCAGACAAAGTAGATGATCTCTTCAAAATCATAACACAATATACTGGCATGGCAGATATAGAGTTGCATGCAACAAACTTATATCTCCCCATTTGTCTGCTCTTCCCTTCAGCTTGATGTTTCTACAAAACTAGCTGTATCAATGCTAAAAAATAAGATTGCCCAAGACCACTTTTCTTCTTCCCAATAGCTCAGAATGTCGTTTTCTCTGCCTTTGGCTGCTCAAGACCCCTTCCTTGCTTCTAGACTGTCTTGATTACCATGCTCACTCAAACAATCAGGAGACTCTCAATACTGTTTGCTAATTATAATCACATCACTAATTCAGATACAGGGGGAGTGTTTTGTAGAAAGAGTTGGAAACCCAAACATCCACAGCCCTGCAGTAACAGCCTGGCAAGATCTTCTGTAGAAGGCAGGGCAGTAGTCTATAACGTGCAAATCCACCCTGCCTTCTATTTGACTTCTGAATAACACAGCTAAGTATGTCCCTTTGCTCTAGATTTTCCATGGATACATGCTCTCTAACCAGTAACAAAACCCTCCATGTCAATACTGACCTACCTATGCCTAATTATAGCTGGTACGGTTCCTTAACATCATATCAGAAATAAATAAGTTGCTAGTGTTTCCATGGGGAAAAGGAGCAGAGACAAAGGAGGCCTGAAAAAGAGCTTAACTTCTTATGCTAGCTATTCACCTGCCAATGAAAAGAGCGCTTTAGACTCATAGTCAGTTGAGCACTAACCCTGTGTGCATATGCACACAAGAACATGCATTTAGTGTTGATCCAGGGGGTAACAGCAACTGAAATCTAGTCACACACAGGCCAAAGAGCAATAGAAAGGCCACAGGCACTATTTATAAATATATGCATGAAAAGTTCACTTATGATAAAATATAAAATGCAGAAATCTAACTCTAGTAGATGTAAATGGGTGGTCAGGAACAAAAAACAACAATCGAACTACACTGTTCATTTTAAACATATTCCAAGAATTGTACTTAGCATCATAATAATAATAATAATAATCCCTTTTCATTTTAAAAGAAATACTCACCGACTGGCACTAGTAAAACATTCAAAACTGCTGCATAATCTTAATCAGACTAAAAGCATTTAGCTTCATGTAAAAGCCTAGCTACATATTTGAGGTTTACAATAATTAGAATTAAATAACAGTCTTAAGCGTCTTGTTTCTTGTTTGAGTCCATAATTTGTGCTTTATTACACTGTTTAGTTTTCATTTGCAGTACGTGGGACTTGAAGCAAATAGTAGGATTAGTTTCACAGTTTCCAGTTTGCCCTGAATGAAGAGGTGGTGTACAATGGTAATGGCCTAAGAGCAGTGTAGATGAGATTGTGAGCCAGCTACAACCCCTAGGCTTTGCTTCTCCCCTCACTCCAAGAAAGAAAAGAAAGCTTATTTCCCCATGTTCACCAACCTAGCTATGCTAGACATTATGTTGGGGGGGGGGGGGGGTGGCGGGGAGGCATGAAGGGAGGAAGATGGGAAGATGATCTAGGTTTTTCCACATCTGCCCTTCTATTTTTGGTTGTGATCAATGGTATGGTAGCCTGCTCAGGGTCCTTATGCTCCCTCACTTCTCCAAGTGTGTAATCTATGCAGCTGCTAAATTATCAAGAGCTAGCAAGAAAAGCATTAAAGAAAAAAAGTCTAAGCATAATGAAAGTACAGCAACAAGGGTTAAAGACTGAAACAAGATAAGAGCATGGCTATTTTTCAATGTCCTGATGTCATATTTGATTACCTAAGTGTTTGTCAATGAAAAGCCAAGGATAAATTGGATACAGTTTGAGAGTCAACTACTCTACAGTAAATGTTCTCTCTTTTGTTAATCAGTGATACAATGTTTGACTTATCAACCTTTGGAATTTTGCTGTATTTTAAGCAAGGGGCAAATGACACCAATTTCTCCATAGCTAATTATTTGAGAACAAAAAATGCATTGCGTAGTTTAAAGGGGTACCTTCATAACAAACAACACTACAGTGAAAGCTTTTCACACTGCTTACTCATCTTTCAATAGAGCCAAAGACAACTCTTGAGTTCACTTTACAAAAACTTAGGATACATACAGACATTCAGGGAGGTTAGATTGAGTTAACAACAGCCACCTGATCTAAGGTAAGTTGGGATGGGGGAGGCTAGTGGAGTGGTTTGGCAGGATCAAGGGGCAAGCAGAGTCCATGTGCAGCTTGGAGAGATGGGCAGAGCTAGTGGGGTCCATGGGGAGGGGGTTCTGGGAGGGTTTTGTGGGATGAGAGGGGCTAGCAGGATCCACAGGGGGGCTCTTCCTCCAAGACCAGGGGCTATTTTAGCCCCCCAATCTCCCCCAAACCCTAGACAAACTACCCCCCAAGCCAACCTATCCCCCTGATCTTGCCAGCCCCCTCCCCACACCCAACCTTACTTCAATCAGCTCCCAGCACTGGCAGATGCTGGTAAAACCAGCACCCAGAGCAGCTTCTAGAATGAGGGGTTTGGTGGCTCTGGGTGGGTGAGGGGAGGGATGGCTGGCTGGTTCCTGAGAGGTGTGGGGAGAGGGATTGTACATCTGGAGGAAGAGTGACGAGCTGGGAGGCTAGAAATACCCCAGTGCCAGGGGGTCTGGGTAGGAAAAGAGCAGCCCCAGGGCTGGGGCCAGCCACTTGGCTTTCCCACACCTGGGGCTGCACTGGGAACTGTACAGAAGTTCAGCTAGATTGGTCTCACTGGACACAATCTACGATAACCCTCTGAGGGTTATCTTAGATTGGGTCAGACATTTTTAAATTGTTTAAATTTCCTGAACTTCTATACAGTTCATACTTAATTCCCTAGGTCAATCTAACTGCAAAGTCTACACCAAGGGCAAACTAAGTTAGATCAGGTGTCCATTTCTAATGCAATCTAACCTCCCGGAACATCTGTACTTAGCCTTAGGGCATCTTTACATGTGCTTTGGGATAGGGGTGGTGTGCTTTAATTAGAGTGGCTCCTGTTTGATAAGCTTTAGTTAAAAGCACCCCATTTTGAAGCGTGGCGATGCTGAATACACAACACCGAGGCTGCTGAAGCGTGCTAATTAATTGAGTCTGCTCTGACACGTGCTACTTAGAACGTGTCGAAGCAGGCCTCCGGCATGTGTACAGGTGCCATTAGTGTCTAATCCACTCTTACATACAGTATGCTCATAATCCAGATTCAAATGGACTCAGCAGAAGTCAGGAAGGAAGAATGATAATTCTGATAGTCTGTTCTGTTTTTTTCTTAAGTGGGAAGGGGCAGAACTGTTCAGATTTTTTCCATAATATTTACCCTTCCTGAACATGGCATTTAGTTCCAAATCTGTATTGCTCTAGGTCTACCCCACAACCTTCTTTTTAACGGTGCATTTATTGTTACAGAAATATGCCCATAGCAAAGGCTTGGCCAAACATAGTAGTCTTTAGAGGGGTCAGCAGGATAGCATTTATTTTCCTTTACTTTTATATTTATAAACATATGTCAACTAACCATCTCCAGGTATATGCACAAAAATATATTTAATGCCATTATACAAGAAGCTGCATGTCACTGCTCCCATATTTCACATCCAATTCCACGTCACGGACAAATGGTTAAAATGCACTCTGTAGAGGACGTTATGTTTGTATATGGGGTGAAGGGAAAGTTTTAAAAACAGAGTGAGAATACAACACGCTTCAAATATTTTTAAAGCCTGGGCTATCCAGGGAGCAGTTTTGCATAATAAACCAGACTCTGCAGTAATGCTTTTAACAGTTAATACCAGTGATTATTTAAGAAAAGAAATTAAGATTAGAAAGAGCTTAATGTTTTGCTTGAAAATGCAAAAGCCACAGTAGTAGTAGTTAGCTATTGTTTAAGTTGACCCTGAATGCAAATACATGTGCTGACAGTCAATTTTCCATATACAAGCCACCACCTATTTATTCTCCTTTCCGTTAGATTTGGCTTTTATTTGACTATTAAATAGAGGCTCAGTCTTTATGCACTTAAAGCTCTTACCAAAGTCAATGGAAGCTTTACAAGTATAAGGAATACAGGGCTGAGCTTCTTTAATTGGAAGACTATTACAATTTCTCGGTTGCATCTTCTGTGTAGTTATTTGTAAATTGCTGCCCTGGGTACAGAAAAAGATGTGGCTAATGCCAGAAATGCTAAAGCATCTGGGACAGACTTTAATTCTTTGGGCCAGTATTTAAGATAAGGGAAGTTTAGGATCTACATGACTAACCTGAGGTGATGGCACTACACCTCCTCTGAATGGGGTTAAATAATGGTGATCAAACTTTGCTATGACTTGCTTTATTTCTCCCATCCGCACAGAGGCACCAGGCCTTGCAAATAAACCCAGATGTCTGCTACGTCCCCACATCAATACAGACCACATCATCACTGGACCTAATAACATGGAGCACAACATGCAAGGTTCATTCATCTACAACTATACCAGCATCATATATGTCGTCACCTGTTTACAATGCCCATCTACTGTCTACATCGGACAGACAGGGCCATCTCTATGTGTAAGAAAGAATGAACACTGATCTAACATCAGCTGCAGAAGGACACAAAAGCCTGTGGCAAAACACTTCAACCTTCCTGGTGGGTTTTTGGTTGTAGCCGTGTTGGTCTAAGAACACAGGCAGGCAAGGTTCTTTGGGTAGATGTGATATCTTTTATTAGAACAACTGAGTAGCTGGCAAAAAGTTCTTTGCAAGCTTTCAGGCACCTTCCCGGACACTCCAGCGCTGACTTCAGGATTGCTGTTCACAGGCAGAACATTTTTTTAAAGTCTAAATGGGAAACTGCAGAGCAAGAAATCATTCACAAACTGAACTGTGTTAAGTATAGTTTAAACATAGACTAAAGATTCTTCTTGCATTGCTTTGATTAGCTTTTGTGACCCCTTACTTTATACGGGTTTATTTGTTTGCTTCTCTCTCCTAGCACTGACCCTTCCCCACTACCTATCTTATTTAGTCTATGAAGGTGTAAATGTCCCCAGCCTTCTGTCTGACTTAAGGCTAACACAGCTAACTACCTCTCCTTGCTTTACCTATGACTAAGTCACCAGCAGAAATTCTGTACCACCAATTAAACCCCCTCCACAAAATTACACATCAGAAAAAGAAACAAATGGAAAGCTAATAGATCAAATAAAAGTGTGTTTTTTGCTTTCTATAACTGAATTTAGCTAACTTAAAAATTGCACGGATAATAAAACAATTCAATCTGTAAACTAAAATAGGACTTATAGTATATGGTAGGGGAACACAGTGTGGATAAAGTTAATGGTTTGCGTTATTTTTTTTAAAACTATTTAAATACACTTGTTTAAAAAAATTAACCTATTTAAAATAATGGCAACCTATATACAGAACTAACCTTATCATCATCCATACATTAATAAAATAACATTAAGCAGTACAGATTTTACGATTACAGTTTAGAGAAAGGCATCAGTGGCTAAAAACTTGGAACAAGTTTGCTGAAGATGAACTAGCTTTTGACAGCAGTAGCCCTTTCTGCAGGTGCTTAATAGTTTATTCAACTAATTCAGTTCCGTGACTAGACCATCCCTAGTCAAGAAACTGGCTTAGGAGGTGAAACGGCAAGAAAATATTTCCTCTTCAAATCAGTAAAAAATAGGTTTCTTAACTTAAAACCTTGAAATACATGATGGCCAGAAACAAATTCAATTAATTACAGATTAATTATAGATAATCCCCTGGTTTAGAAAAGCAAATAAAACCAAAAATGTCTCTTTTCCTTTGGGTAACCGGTATATTTAAGGTAGTTCTTTCTGCTCATTAAGTAAAACTTTAAAATGCTAAATTCCAATTGTTATCCAAATGCAGCTTGACATATACAAGTACCAAAAAACCTGTTTAATTAGAAAATGTACTTATAATTTTACCTGACAATTTTTTTTAAAAGAACCTGAATAAATTTAAGCTAAGCTAAAAATGCTTACATAAGCTCGCATAGATACAGCAAAGCCTCCTGCTTCACAAAACTGCCAAATTGATTGTGTAGGCTACCTCTAATTGCAAATCAACAAGTTTTAATAGCTACTAACTAAAGAAAAAAAATCTAAAAAGTGGAAATTCAGAGTAAAATCTGTGTACTCACTCTGCAGTGTCCATAGTAGCCCAAGAGAATGAAAGTCACAATTTATGGTGTTTGCTATTTTGAGGGCACCATAGAAGTTAACAAAAGCAACAATGAGTTACAGTCCTAGCGCTTCCCTCCCTCTGACACTGATCCCTACCGCTTATAGATTGGGCAAAAGACTACAGGCTGCCTCCAGTATTAGGGTTTGTTCAGGTAAGGGGAATTACAAGAAACAACAGCAACCATAGGTAACATATCCCTCAACACAGAAAATATCCACATGCTTATCTGATGCATTTCTGCCTTGTCCCTTGCCATTCAGCTTCTATAGTTAAAGAGGCAGGTGAATATTAACTCAGAAAGGGAAGCAGAGGATCACAGGCTTGTTCAGTGTGGAGGCTGGGCAGCATAAACTGAATGAGGCCCACATTAAACAATGAAAATACTATTTTACAATTGCTTCTTTCACTGTGCATCAGAATACTCACGTTGAATAAGAAAAAAATGATGCACATTTTAATTACCCGCTGTACCATAACAGCCAGATGAAGAGGAAGGAAAAAGTTATGGCTTCCTATGCAATTTTCACTCTTGGCATATCCTGACTTTTGAGTGCACCACTTTGCAAACTCAACTTTCTTACAATTGTTTTTTGTATAGGATACACAGAGCAGTTGCTTAACTGAAAGCTTAGATAGAAAGAGCTTACTGCCAAAGCTGTTATCCCTACTCAGTTCTCTATCTAGTATACAATAACATTCTTTGTAAGGGGGAGGAGGGGAAGAGGTGGGAAAGGGAGGATACAGTACTAGCTGCCTATTAACCTTATAAATCCTTTATTCTCATAGCACAATGAATACAATGCATCAGTGTATTTAGTTTTGCTTCTGGATCAGGAGCTGCTTTAAGGAGAAAAGAAAAAGAAACAGAGTAATAGATTTAATTTTCATTCAAACTTTTTATGAAGTTTAGAAAAATATTGAAAAACCTCCATGCACAGCTGTTTACTGTAAGGAAACACAAATACAAGCAATACTTGTGTTAGCCAACTCCAAAAAGGATACCACTGCAAGGTGATCAATAGTATATGTCATTGTTTCAAAGAGTAAACAGGTCACACATGGTAATATCCATGATTTTCTTTTCCTCCCCCTAAATCCACAAGCAACTATTCCAGGATGAATTAAACCACCTATGCTACCCTAAACCGCCTATGCTGCTAAGTAGAAATATTCCCTGAAGTCAGGAACTTCCTACAAATTCATAAGTATTTCCATCATACTTTCACAGTTTGTCAATCCTTTGTTACATTTTTGTTTTAGAATTATTTGTAAATGTTTAATGGAAGGAAAAATTGTTTGGGGATCACTAATCAACTCCAGGTAAAAACTATTGCCCCTTTGTTTCCATGGCAATATAAGGCACACAAAAGGTGCATACAAATGTGTCTGACTTCTCCTCAGAGGTTTTATTACTAGGAAACCCAACACCCCCTCACTGAAAAGAAGTTTTCATGGTTTAAAAAGAGATAATTAGAAAAAAGACCATACATGTTTTATGGCTGGATATAAATGAATAGCACTTAATGTCAACTTAATTGTTGACATCTCTACAGCTGTCCTCTAATGACTATAAAATCACTGTGAAAGAATTCCTAAAGATAAATTAATAGAGTGTTAATTTAATTTTAGGGGATAGGGGAGACATGATGGGGAGAGAAGAGAATGGAAGCACTTAGCTGCAACACAAATAATTTCTCCACTGTTACGCATGGTAGAATATGGACAATGGACAATACTCCAGTAGACCCCACTTTGCTAAACTATAACTGGTACTATTTAGTCTAATTATTGCGTACACATTTCTTGAAAACCCAAGTTCTAATACCACTTTCTAATTGAGGCCACTACTTTTGGGCATGACCAGAGAGTCATAGTAAACCTTGACAACTTGTTTTTAACCCACTACCAATCCGATCTTTACAAAAGGTCATGGCCTTTCTATAAAGCATACAGAAATCTTTCAAACACATTCTTTGTCTAAGATGAAAATCGAACATAAGCAACAGTGAAGGAAGTTACAGCAGTCAATGCAAGAAGAGATGAAAACATGAAAGAATGTCTGCTGAAGTGAAGATGTCCGTAAACAGCCGATGTAGCAATAGGGCGATTTATTTAGATATGAGAAAAAAATCAGACTGACACACACACCAGGCAGGCAAATGGAAGGGGTGTCAACACCAGAAATACCCACTGGACACATCTATACATATGCCTAACTGCACAGTTGTTACTGCACAGTTGTTTAGTACTTGCTTTACCTAAGTACTTTAGCTAAAGCAAGTACTAAATGATTGAGCAGTAACCACCTTCACGATTCATGCCTGCCAACGCTACATCACTGTAGCAATGAGCTATGTCACTGTAGCTCAGCACTACGGTGACATAGCATCTTGTGTAGATGCACCCAGTGTGTATATATACACAGACTTAAGTGACAGGTATGTTGTACAATTACATAAATGACTGAAATCAATTCTACCATAGATTATTAATTTCAACACTGAGACCTGCTGGTTTACATAAGATTTCCTGAACAAGTTTAGATATAAAACTGAGGATGGCATACAAGTCTTCATGCATTTTTCAAAACTTCTCCTGCCAACTTAAAATTTAGACACACCCTCCAATTTCTTAATGTCTAAGTCACGCTGATCATTATTAGTGGCAAATGAAAGCATTACAAGTTATTACAAAATTACCATTTAGTATAAAAAGCTGACAGAAATAAGTTTTAAAACTATATGTAAAAGCCATGTTCCTAAGAAAAGCCAACATTGTAGCTGTTAAAGCAGCTCTGGTCTTGCTTAATATTCTCACCCAGTGGAGGAGAGCAGGATCCTACATTACCAGACAGACTAGAATTGGATGCCAAAATCTCAGGTGCACTTTAAACCTATTTACTTGCTGGTTCAAGCATACCAGCAAGCAGTGACAATGCTATGTCCCCGAGCAGCTCTTGAAACTTGAGTGAACTGGGTTTTATACTTCTGAGATGCATGAAAATTATTGCTTGTTGTTAAATCTGGGTGATTTCAGGAATTACCTGCTCCTCATAGATTTCTCCTCTTGTTTTGTGTACCTATGCTACACAGATTTTTCATGACATCCTCCTAAACAACTCATTTTTACCCAACCCCTATCTCCAGTACCACCCTCTGTCCAGCCAGGTCAATGCTCCAGACCACCACCATGAACAAACATTTTAACAATTTCACTAGTGTTCTTAAAAACAAAAAGTGCATCCATAATCAGTGGGCCGCATCAGCGCTTACATTACACAGGGAAGGAAAGCACAATCACTTGTCCAAGCCCTTCTGGTCTCACAAACACATACATGTTTGCCAGTCCTGTAAAGGGGAAAATGAGGAAACACCCTTGACCCCTAGAGAGTGATTACAGCAGGGAAGGAAGCAAAGAGAATGGAGAGATGCATTTCCCCCACCCAAGGTTTAATGACAAGACATCTACACTGTCCCCTCCCCCCTGCCATACCCATAAGCTTAGGGGGCATAGCAGAAGAGTTACACCCCACTTTCTCAACCATCTAGGCATTAGAAAAGGAAAATATAATAGGAATCCAAACCATGGCATTCCACAGTATTAACTGGCTAGCCTGTCTACCTCATGTGGCAGAAAAAATCCTAAAAGCAAACAGGTTAGCTGCACTGACAGTATTTAATCTTGTTATTGTATCATAGTAGCAGAGCACTGCCTACTCTTCTTGTGATATGAAAGAGATTGTAGCCACTTCCAAAACAACCCTCTAGCTTTAGCTTCAGCTCCAAAGTTCTAGCCAGATTTTCCATTCAGCTTCCTATTACCTACCCAACTCTTTAAAAAAAACCAACCCATACCATTTCTTGTCATTTTCATTCTGTCATTGTTTAAAGCTACATAAAGATACAAAAGGTAAAAGAAAACATTTAATTTCAGACTTGCTATTCACTGCTATGGATTTGTAGGAGATGGGAAATAAAGCACTTTTCAATAAATCTCACATCATTTACACATGAAGTACCTAATTATGTTGAAAATGCAATTACACACATTTAAACAGATGATTGTGATTCCAGGCCTGTCCAGTCTTTTAGCTCTTCTTTTAACAATGTAGATTTTTCAGTTTCAAACTTTAAAGGCTGGAAGTACATGGAAGTTGGAATCTGTCTACAAATAGTCTGAGCTTTGTGGATAACTGATGTGTGTGTACTTAGTGCTTTTAAGAAAGAAATGAGGAAAGACTGATATTTCACAGGCAAGCATTTTGATGTATTCCAGGTACAGTTTCATAGTTGTTAACACAAAATACCCATCAGTATTTGATATTAGAAAAACAATCAGATGTAATCTTGAGGCCTGGTATTTTATAAATCCGAAAGAAAGATAAAGGAATTTATGTTATTTACATATCAGAAATCTTACTTATTAACACAAACTTTTTAAAAAGTCAGGCCTCTGGTAATGAGCCATGGGACTCTTCAGCCTGGAGAAGCGAAGGCTCAGGGGGACTTGATGGCAGCCTATAAGTACATAAGGGATGTGCATCAGGAACTGCGAAAACATCTGTACACCAGGGCATCCCAAGGGAAAACAAGGTCCAAAGGTCACAAACTCCTGGAAGACTCTTTTAGGCTGAACATAAGGAAAAACTTCTTTATTATCCAAGTCCCCAGGGCCTGGAATAGACTCCCCCCAGAAGTGGTGCAAGCACATATTCTGAATGCTTTTAAGAAACACTTGGATGCCTATCTTACTGGGATCATTTGACCCCAGCTGACTTCCTGCCCCTTGGGCAGGGGGCTGGACCCAATAATCTTGCAAGGTCCCTTCCAGCCATAATGTCTATATATGAAATGTTAATTTAGTCACATGATTGCGATCTGAAAAAATGTATCCCAGATTCCTTGCCCTTCCCCCCCAAAAACAAACAAACCCAAATCATACATCTAGCCATGCCAGATGTGTTGGAGGCAGGATTGCCAACTCTGAGTCTATTCCAGGAGGTTTCCAAAACAGCAACGTGCCCACAACATACAACACAAATGTACCTGCATGCTTGTGTATATCAGTTACAGATTCTGGTGGAAGGATTTTATGTCCGGAAGGCAAGTGCACATTACTATTACATTTAAAAAACCTACTGGACTACTATATAAATGGGATTCAATATTTAATATTTATTTTAATGAATGCCCTATCATTTATCTCCAGGGTGAAACTCAGCAGTCTCCTGGAGATTTACATCCAGTTCCTCGAGACTCCAGGGCAATCCTGGAGGGTTGGCAACCCTGGTTGGAGGAGTCGCACTTTTGGGGATGCAGGATAAAGTCTGCCACACCTCCATTGAATGAACACCTAGTTCACAACACCCAGATGTTTAAAGGAGGCCACAGAAAGTGTGGCATCATGGACTGGTCAACAGTGCCAGGCTTTCTGACATGCCCCTTCAACTTGCCAGTGCCTAGGAAACCTAGGATCTAGATCCAGATAGCAAGCTCCATGCACATTGGCAAGTTTATAGCCCTATTATGCAGGCTGGCATGGGGCTACACCATGTGGGTTTACAGGATGTACCCAGCAGGGCTAGCCAGGGTGTACCCAGCAGGACTAGCGTGTTGGCTCAAGTTTTCAGCCTTGCCCTAAGTGCAGGCTACTTGGCAAGGCTGGAAACATGTTGCGACAGGAAAAGGGGGAAGGAGTCCATTTGCTCCCTGCCCCCGATGTCTTTAAAAGTTCCACAATGCAGCCTGCATGCGGGACTCTGGGCAAGGTTTCACATGCCACACAAATTAAATTAAAATTAAAGCAGCATGCAAACCAGCTACAAAGGGTGTTTCTCAATGGTTTGCTATTTTGTGACACATAAAGTTGACTGAAGTTCAAGTTACATCATGCAATTTAACAAATCAACTGCACAATAAATGTAACATCTGTCAGTGTCCTCAGATTTCCATGTTTTAAACAGAATTCCATGTCCTGTTTGAATTTCATTTTTTATTCTACATTTATTAATCATAGGATAATGTTCAGTAGCCCTTTGCACAATGAAGACTGAGGAATGTTATAGACACCACCTGCTCAATAGACAAACCTGCTATGTGGATTCCAGACATGTCAAGATAAAATAAGAAACCACCCCTCTACAAGACACATTAACCTCTAATATAATTTTATTCAGGCCATGATTCTCACCCAGGTGCCCCACTTGCTTTAACCTACTGGAGCCACAAAGCCTATACAAGATACCATACCAAATGTCATAACCTCTGCACATACCTCCAATGGGCAGGTGAAAACAATGAATTGGCACATTTTAAAAAAAATTAGAGATGTAAACAGTTAGCACCCTTGATGAATCTCCTGTTTCTCTTTGTTAACTAGTGGCATTTAAGGCAATTCTTGTTTCAGTTCCCAGCCTGACATAAACCCACTGCTTGCCAAATTTCTCCCACCCTTTTTGAAGGGTTTAAAGGGTAGGAAACAATTCCCCTAACAAAAGAGGCCTTCCTACACTCTTCTCAGGTCACCATTTCATTGGCTTGGCCAGAAGAAATACTGCCCTGTGTAGAAAGAGGGCTTATCAATTAACTTAATCCCAAGGGAAATTACCCTGGGTTTAGTCCTCAGAATAGTTTAGATGATTTGCCATGTTTAAAAAAGTTTAATTTAAAAATACAGACCGAGGAGTATGAAAATCAGACCGCTAAAGACCTCTTCACACGGTATCATTCAAACTTTTCAGACAGAGAGACTCTCTTTCTCGGTATTCGTACAAGTGAGCAGTGAGACATTCATAGGGCAAAAAAGCCAAATAAAAATCTCAGATTTTATTTATGCAATTAATTTTTAAAAAGGAAATTGAAGTTTTTTTCTTGTCAGTCAAACTGTATGGGAAAAGCAAGAAACTATCTTATTTTTCAAAAGATACACAACTTCAGTCATGACAACATCACTCCAATTCTGTAAGCTATTCTAGGAAACCACTTTTATAAAATTCAAATGATAAAGTTCTGTACCAGGAAAACAGCAATTTGTTTCCCAGCCAATCATCTTAACCATGGAACACCAATACAATCTTTGCATCTGTAAACCAAACCCTCAGTCTTGATCTTTCCTTTGTAAGTGAAATTGTGCCTACAGGTTGCAAATTACACATCCGCATTTTAGTTCCCAGATCCTTCATCACTCTCTCAATATGCATTAAAGAGTCCAAGTGTAACCCCTTGTCCATGTTAAATACTGCAAACATTTGTGTTGCATGTGCAATCCAACAAAGTGCTCTTTTTTAAGAAACTTAGAAAGACACATTAATTCCTAGACTGCAGACTGAAATATTGCATGAATGCAACTTTTTCCCTTCAGGGACAGCCCCATTACTTACATCTTCATTCATCAAAACATGACAGACTTACCAATTACTATTTCAAATACCATTTTTGCTCTACTGCAAGAGAAGTTCACTCCTAGCTTAATCCTTTTGTTTTTCTACAATAGAAATGCCTATGCTGGCACAAATACAGTCAAGGCACCAAACGTGTGGAGCAGCACATAAACATAGCAGAAACTGTCCAAGATTTTTTATAAACTATTTTTCTAGCCTACTAGCAGGGCAATTAGAGGTCAGTCCTTACTACTAGTGCCAGTATTCACTTTTACAAATATTGTTAGGAGGATCTAAAAACTTATCAGTCCTCAAAAGCCCCCATTAATTTTGTTGTGAGGTTCTGACAAGTGGACACAAAGGATGGGTGGAAGAAAACTAACCTGGGCAAGATGTTTCAAGTAAAATAGACATTTTAAATAACTCTTTAAAATCACTCTTTAGAGAGGGAATACATTAGAAATTTGATTCTATTGCATTTATCTCTAGCATTTTCAATCCATGTTTGAACTTAAATAATTGAACACCCTTACTAACTAATAATTTAAGAACAATCACTTGTATTTACGGAATAGCACATTATCTGTTTACTTTCTGTTCAGGTAAAAGTTTTGAGAATTTAAAAACTGTTTCTAGTCCTCTGAAACAGTAAGAATTACTAAAATGATACGGGGAAAGTGCAATATCGACATTCAGCATTCATAAAGAGCAGTCTACTGTTTAGCCTATACAAAATGACTGATAGCCAAGTTCAATGTAAACTTTGCATTTCCCTGTAATGCTTAATTAAGCACACAGAAAAAATGCATTTATTTGATCTGTACATTATAAAATTTGTCATATACAATGCATTCCAGTGCATGAGAAGAAACAGGCAGAAAGTTTAGGCCATTAAACATTTAGGTTTGTTTTGTACCCATTCATTTAACTGGTTTGGGAACCCTGTGATTCCTCAACAGCTAAAGCATGTCATATGCACACCTTGTAGTACAGCTAAACCTGTAAAATAGAATCAATTGGTATTGCCGAGTTTTACAATCTAGCTGCTATTGCTCAGCACCAGTGTGGCTAAATACAGAGATGTGGGCAACTTAGGGAATGATTGCAACTTAGGGAAATGCATTGAAATTGTATCTGTGATCAGGAAAGTGAGCCTGGTGAAAAGAATCTGCTGAATCTGGATGGAGACACCTGCACCGTAAAAAGCAGGGGTGGGCAATTATTTTGAGCAGAAGGCCGCTTACTGAGTTTTGGCAAGCCATTGAGGGCCTCATGACAGGCAGCCCAGGGCCAATTAATATTAATTTTCTAAATTTTTTAGAGGCCCCGCAGGCTGGATAAAATGGCCTACCAGGCCGCATCCGGCCCCCAGGCTGCATTTTGCCCACCCCTGGTAGATTAACCAAAGTGTGTGTGTGTATATATATATATTCACACTAGTCACATCTCTAAAATGCCACACCTGTGCTGAGCAATAACAGCTAGATTGTAAAACTTTGCAATACCCATTGATTCTATTTTACAGGTTAAGCTGTATTACAAAATGTGCTTATGACATGCTTTAGCTGTTGAGAAATCACAGGGATGCCAAACTAGTTAAATGAATGGGAACAAAATAACCCTAAATGTTTAATGACTTAAATTTTCTGCCTATTCCTTTTTATGCTCTGCAATGCATTGAGCATGAAAACAAATTGTACAATATGTGTATCAAATAATTATGTCTTGTGTGAGCTGAAACATTATGGGGAAATGCAAACTTTGTGCTGAACTTGGCTATCAGTCAGTTAGTACCTGCTGAGAAACTCCTTATGGATCTTGATGTCGTTGTTGCATTCTCATTTTAGTAGGTCTTAAAGTTTTAGTGGAGTACAAATCAATTCCAAGGCCTGGGATTAAAAGAGCAGTGCATACACACTGTCAGGGAGGTAATCCAAGTTTAACCAGTCATCTTTCCAGCCTGGTTCCCTAACGAAGCCACAAAAGCTTGTGCTATATGCGTGTGTCTGTATCTAGATAGATAGATGGGTATACATCTATATATCTATACACATCTATCTATCCATCTCTAGATATAGCTATGCATAGACATCTATCTATATAATCTAAATATCTATACACGTCTATCAATAGATTGATCTCTACAGCTATACATCTACCTATCTAGATAAATGTATCTGTGTATATCTATTTATCAATATGTCTGTCTATAGATACAGATATACATACCTCTATCTAGATAGGTAGATGTATAGATACAGAGATGGATATGCGTGTACATCTCTCTCTAGAGAGATCTAGATACACATATACATCTATCGATATCTATATCAAAACAGAGCTATAGATGTATCTGTCTGTCTACACCTATATCTATAGATAGCCATGCGTATACACGTATCTGGGGGAGTGTTTTGGCCGGGGACCCGAGCTGAAAGCCGCCTGCCTGAGCTCGGATCCCCTCCGGGACCACAGCGTTTGATGCCGGCGCACAGGGGAAAGCTGCTGCGTTTCGTGGGGAGGCAGGAGGCGGCTCCAGGCTCCCGCTCGCCCCTTCTGATGGCGGGGGGCTCCGGCTGCCCGCCTTGGCAGGGCCACATGCGGCGGGGACCAGGAGGGGCCGGAGCCCGGCTCGCTCGGGGCGCGACCCGGCGCGGAGTGCCCCCCCTGCGGGCGGTCCCGCGCGGCCCGGGCTGCCCACACCTACCCAGGCCCTGGATGCGGAAACCGGCGGGGGGGC
>NW_005842200.1:1191561-1200633 GCF_000455745.1 Alligator sinensis | reverse complement strand
GGCTCCCGGCTTCTCCCCCTTAAGCCCTGGCTCAGGGGTTTCCCTCAGGGCGGAGAGCCCAGCCCGCCCATTCCCTGCGCCTGGTACTTCGGGCTCGCTTCCCTCGGAGCAGCTCCGAGCAGACTTTTGTAAATCGAGCCAGGTGCTCCTCTTGCACAGGGGTCTTCCCTCTTCACTGAGCTAAATGAGAGAGTCCTGAGGTTTTTTAGAGGGCAGAGCCTTCACAATTGCTCCCAAAGCCAGTAGGTGCCTCCAGTGCCAAACCCAGACTCCTGGCACCCCGGGCCAACTTTTAGTATCGCGCCCCCCGCCCCCCCTTTGCCAGAGATAACGATAATAATAACTAAAAAGGGGGGGGGGGGGGGGGGTGGAAATACCATTTTTATAAATGTTAATAGACAACGAATAAAAAGATGTGACAAAAAAAAAGAAAATCAAATGTTTCTGTCACATGTTTTTATATAAACTCTAGTCTGTGGCATTTTTTTGTTGCAGAAGTCTTTATCACATCTGTAGTATCGATGTCTTTAAATAGTTTGTTCGCAATTGATAACATTGCCAGTCCTGTATATGCACAGTATTAAAACTTTTTTTTTTTTTTGCAATTGTAATTTTAATTTTTTTTATTTTCAGGCCCCCTTTCTGTCACCTGGTTCATCCATTTATTTCACTTCAGGTGAGGCCTGAAGGCAGGGCTGTCCTGGGGGAGGGAGGGTGCAAATCGAGGCAACTGCTTTGGCAACATGCTTTGGGGGACCCCACGGTCAGTGCCATGTAGGCTCCACCGCTGCCGAGAGCCCCCAGCTCTGCCACCGCCACTGACCGCCAAGCACCCCCGCTCTGCCCGCTCCGGCTGCTGGCCCCTCTGCCCCGGGCCCCACGCACCCCTAGGGACGGCTTTGCCCTAGGTCAGCACCAGCAAACCCAGATGTCCTCACTTCTAGTCCAGAATTTTACCACAACACCTTTCCTCTCCCAGCTTCCCAGCTCTGATACAACAGTTGAAAATACTCAAGGGGGGTGTTAGCTTAAAATATTCTTGGGGCTTTTTGTTTTGTTTTGTTTTTTTTAATTACAGAAAAATTGGCTTCCTACTGGCCCCGTCAGTTAGGCATGAACTTCTTGCCCCCTTTGACACAAACACATTGTGCCTCTTAACGCAAACCAAAAATCACTCACACATGGGGTTTTCACCACAAGATCACAGGGGAAATGTCAAAAGTACCTCAGTGACTCAATAGTGTAAGTTTTGTTTCAAAAGTGACATAAAAGAGGCAAGGATGTCTTTGGGTGATATCTTTTATTGGACCAACTGCATGGTCAGGGTAGTTAGACAAGTTTTCTAATGCAAGGCATTCTTCATTAGATCTGAGCTGCAGAAACTATGCCATGCTGGCTTTTACTGCTCAGACCTGATGAAGAACATCTTGCATTCAGAAGCTTGTCTACTTCTGTCTCAACTATGCAATTGGTTATGCAATTAAACATTATATAACTGTCACATTAATTCCTGGACCATCATTGCTACAATATTCCTCTAACACTGTCAATATGACTTAGGATTTAGGCTCCTATTTGGCTCGATTACATGTGACTACCAAGTCCCTAGATCACTTTTGAATATAGAACTTAAGATCCTTGAGTCACTTAGATGCTTTGGAAACATTTTACCCTATGTATTGCTCCCACAGGGCCCCTAATGTAGCTGCCTGTGGTCACAAGCAGGTGTTACATTTCTATTGGGACAATTGCAGCTCACCTGGTAGAAACCACAAGTGTAGCGGTGTTCACACAGTTACTCCTGGAGAAAAAAAGCTTGTCTCCCACTTGTCTTCCCAAGAGAGTTTCTCCTGGGAGAATGAATGCAAGTGTATTTCACTGCTGCTTGACTCCTCTCAGGGGCCAGAAGTTGAGTGGTGGGGAAATGCTTCCCGTGCCTTCCTAAGACTGGGGTCACAGGGAGCTGCTGCTGCTCACCTCCTGTCTCAGGAGGACTTGAACTGTGGGGAAAGGCTCCTGTGCCTGCCTAAGACTGGGATAACCCCAGTCTGGAGAAGGTGCAGAGGCAGCTATTTTCACTCCACCCATTGACCGGAAGGGGAAGGGAGGGAACAGCCACTTGCTGCTCTCCACCTGCTCCTCAGATCAGGCATCCCATATCATCAGGAACACTGCTCCCCACACTTTCAGAAGGCATGAAAATTTCCACCACTAGAAATTAATGCTTATTTGTGGCCTGTGAGAACCACCAATGTAATATGGGAATAAGTGCACAAGCAGCAACCTGCCCACCCAGATTTACCTTACCTATTACCATGGCTCCTACCTTATCCTTGGGTGTACTTATGGGTGCCCCCTTCCCCAGTAGCACATAACTCTTTGAAGCACAAGGGAACTAAGAGAGGAGATTAGAGATAGTAGGAAAAAGAAATTCAGAAGAGTAAATAATGAGTTAAAAAGATTAAGAAAATACACCAGAAAAACTATACAGCAGGGGAAAATGATAAAAGAGGAAGAAACTCCTGGAGCAAATTCACTGTCTCATTCCCAAGTTTTGTGCATGCAGGAGGAGGCAGGGCATGCTTTCAGCGCTATTCTTAGATGTATTCCTAGGGGTATTCCAGGGCTATGGTGATGATGCCCATCAAAAATAACTAGATAGGTAGCTGATGTGCTACAGCTACCATTTATGATATTGTACATACATATTGTTTCTTTCTGGTTCCCTCTTTTTATCTACCTGTTGTCCCTCATTTTATACTTAGATCATAAATTCCTCAGAGCAGCATTTGTATTTGTACAAAGCTGAGCTGACTAGGATCCTTAGGCACTACTGCAATCCAATCTATTTTTTATTTCTTTATTCCTGTCCAGCATCTCAGAAGTGATGATGGGATGAATGAAGTCTTTCCATTTCCACTCATTCAGTTTTTATTATCTACTATTCAGTGTGTTTTTAACTGAGACCTTTGTTTATACCTACCATCCCTGGGAATCCCAAGTGGCCTCCCACCCAAAGTTCTCACCAGATTTAGGACTGCTTAATTTGTGTGATCAGACAAAAACAAGTAAATGGTTGTAGATCTATGATGCCTGTAATAAATAATATTCATCATTCTCCCTTTACTTTTTCTTCAAATGTTATTTCTAAAGCAAGTCTCTGGTAAAAATATATCCCTTAACATTTCCTCTCTGTTTGAAATGCAGTCAAAATAACATCTGTTTTTCAGTTATTGTCCTGGCAGAATTTCCTGCACCCCTTGCTAGGATTATCTTCAGGCTGCACAGTTACCTTCACAGTGTTTCTGTCATCAGCGCTCTCTCCAACTTCCTCACAGCTTCCTACCTTTCCTCATCCTGTCTGCCATGATTGCATTAACTTCCTGATTCCCATCCAGCAGGGATACTTTCTATTCACTTTCAAACTCACTTTCTCCAGGAATCTTCATCTATGGTCAGTCACACCATAGATCTCTCCATCTTTACCTAAACTCTTGTTCTGTGCAGAGTTTGGTTACTCTGCCATCCCCTCCAGGCATGGAAAGAGGATGTCTTATTCTTTCTTTTTTAAGTACCAGGAGCACCATGTTTATGGTAGTAATAGGAACACAAACATTGCATATTTCATGCAATAATATCCTGGCTCTCTATCCCTGCCACCAGTTTAAAAAGGAACAATGCATTCTTTTGAATTTATTGCATTCACTGAAATCTGTTTACTGCTTACAAAGGGGATAAAAAAGACAGGACAGGTGATGATGATTACTAAAACTTGTTTAAACTGGTCTAAATGCATTTATTCACAGGTATGTAAGACAGACAAATGTAACAAGGTAGATGAAAAGATAATTGAGTATAATTTGTCCAAAGGATGTTTGGTTGAGTACAGTAGCTCTGGCATGGATAAAAAAATATTTCATACTCTCAAGGCCACATCCAGTTCACATTAAAGTCAATGGAAAAACACACATTTATTCTCATGTAATTGAATTGTACCCTTAGGCCCTGATTAAAAGTATATTGAAATTAAGTGAATTACTTCCTTTCACTTCAAGTTGCAATTTTATGCTAAATAAAGTGTCATTCTTTATTTCTTTTTTTCTTTTGTCCCATCACTGATTCATTTTATCCTATTTATATTTTTGTTGTTCTTTTGATTTGTTTGCATTTTATTGCTTTCTCTTTCTGTACAAATCAGCATCCCCTGTCCTCTCATCCATTGCTGATCTCTCACTTCAAAAGGCAACTTTCAAATACATGAGATGTGCAGATAGTTTAATGCTAATCACATTTACCAATAGAAATCTTACCAGTCAAGCAGCCAAAAAATCCTTCATATACACGCAAGTAATGAAAAGATGGCAAAATCTGCAATTAAATAACTGAAGTATTTGGGGAGGTTGGAAACTTCACTTGCTGTTGAAATGCAACCCCTTTGTTCCCTTGCTACTGGAAAGAGTCAGCAGTAGTAGGAGATCTCACAGTATTGCATTTATTTCTTGTAGCTGAGAGCAGAAAGCTAAACAAACCTGATATAACTCTGTTCTTACGCTATTTGTACTGTCTGATCCAGAACTTAGGTGTACTCAGCCTTACTAATATAAGTCCATTTCTCCTTCCTATGACATAGTAAGAGAGGAAAGAGAGAGAGGTTGTAAGGAAATAGGAAACAAGTGAGGAAATTGCCCTCCAAATAAGGCAGTGCCACACGATGAAAAACAAGGATTCAGGGGAAAACAGTTTTGTTCTTTTTTATAAAAACATTCAATCTCTGCCAGGGAAATGTTAGAGCATGTTTGTATGCAGTGAGACAGGCCACCTGTCTGAGCAATCAAAAAGTTCAGTCAATGAGTAAGTTCCTCAAGATTTTATTTTTGGAGTCTTCTTTAAAGAATATTTCTTAAACAATTTTAAAAAATCTCTAAAGTAAACATTTTTACATCAGCAGAAAAAAATCCAGAGCTGAGGCACACTCACCAGAGAGCAAAAGCTTCCTGCACGCTGCCCTCTCCTCTTGCCTTGTAAGTAGACATTTTTAGAGTTAAGTGGATCCTTGGCTTGCTAGTAGCAATGTCACGAACATGGTGCCAGTGATGGAACTACAAACCACAAGAAGATTCTTGAAACATCTCCAGCCTTGGGAGAGAGATTTTAGACAGAAGACTCGTATAACTGAGTTTTAGTAACAGTGCTACCCCTGGTGACAGATCTGAGATGCAACTGCATGAACAGCCCTTTCAGAGTTAAACCTAAATATCTCTACAATGTAATAACAAGAATTGCTGAAGCTTAGAGAACTTTACAGCCTTAAGCAGGTTTCAGTATTCTGTAACTCAACATTCAACAGCTTGATTTTTGCTTTAATTATTAGAAATAAAATATTAGACAGAGTCTGCCCCCCACCTCCATTCAGTGGAACATTACATGACAGGGTAGAAAGAAACAACTTGGGGTCAAGATACAAGGACTTTTATTAGCCCTTGCTTAGCAGACCACATTGTAATTGGCATGTTGGTGAGGGCAGGGCCAGCAGGAAGGATGCCTACCAGGTGCAGTGCTGCCTAGATGCTAGGCTGGGCATGCAAGGCTGCCCATGGAAGGCTTCTATAAATTAAAACTTTCCCAGTAGAACTTTATGATGGAGCCCATTTCAATGCCCCCGGCAAACAATAATTCAAATAGTGCAAAGAAGAAGATCCAGGATTTCCTCACCCCACATTTCTGGGTTCTACCTTATGTGCTGTTTCTCAGAAGAATCTTTCCCAATAGCTGGTCCCATTTGATCAGTGGCCCCAGTAAGAAAGCTTGAAGTACAGACATAGTAATTTAATGTTAAAAGCTCTGAGTGGCAGCACCAGTACGAACAAGCTACGTATACTTTCTGTGGCAAAGAGCCAATTAATTCTTGCATATTGCCCATTCATGGAGTCTTCTCTGTTTTGTGTAGAACAAATGTAAAAAACTGAAGAACTGTTTCTCTTGTCAGCTATACAGATGGAAGTCAGGAATGACATAATTACATTCAGTCATGTAAACTGACGAGCAGTTTAAGTGAGAACAGAATCAGATCTCAGCACACTCTATCTAAAAATATACAGGTCAAGAAAAAGGAATTCCAGTGGCTATACTTTAAATACATTCTCAGGTCTATAGCAGGCTTCATCACGAAATGTCACTATTAACTTTGCAGAGGCTGCAGTGAAGATATGGCATTAATTTCCAGGCAAAGTATCATGTACCAGGACCCATTTGTAAATAAACATCAGTGGACAGTCCTGATCCAATGCCACTCACTCCTGACCCAATGCCACTGCTCCCACCCCCAGACCCTAGCCCTCCAGTGTGTGGGGCGTGGGGACCCAAGCAGACCCTTGCAGGCTGGAACTCTGACAGCCTGCACAGGAAAAGCCAGTTTCCCACATTTTTCTCCTTTCAAGGAGAATTCATTTTTACAGTTTGTTGATCCATTTTTAAAGTTTGTTCATGACCCTTGCATATAATTTTGAAACCCATGGACTGAGAAATGCTGTCATACAATACTACCTCCATGGATCCTGTTCCATTTTCTCCTTTTTCTGAAAACCTGTTTTTGAAAAATGGGTATAATGCTGATGCCCGTCTTTGGAAATTGATTTGAAACCTACTGAATAAAAACACTAGGCAACAGCGATTATTGCTATTAGTTAGGAGTCAAGTATTTTTTATTCTGTCCTCATATTTTCAATTAAAAACTCATACTCAGTAAATTTCCACTGAAATTACTGAGAGTTTTCCTGGGTAAGGATCAAGGAAATGGTTGCAAGTTAAGCAGCAAAGCAATAGAGAATCAAGCACAAGGAATAGCTGACTTAATATATTTAAGCTTTGCACTTTCATTTGACTCAGATATGCTGGCAATAGGAAGAATCCTGAGGCATGGAATGAAGCAGGACACGCTGAAAAAGGAGGGAAGGTTGCTGGTTAAAGTGGGTGTGTCTGTGTTCCTTTTGAGGAAAAGCATTGGCAACTATCTTAAGTTTTTGCAGAGAGATTATTACTGTGTAGACAGAGAAGTTTGGATTCATACCACTGCTTTGATGCTTAAGGCACTTTAGATTAAGTTATAAACTGGTATAGTCCTGACTAATAAAATGTGGGACTCACTGAACTGATTGCTCAGCCTCCACATATCACTGAACACGGAAACCCATTTTACTAGGCAAGGGCACTTTGACAAGGACACCAGAGATCACCTACTAACAGCCCTGGAAAATTAAGTTCTTTTTTTATTCACAGAGCAGTTATCCAATCTAAATTGAGATCTTGGGCATTTATATTCAGGTGCATAAATAAATATCACTCACATCCCTGACACAGAGGCCACTTAAATCAATTTTATTTATGAAATTCTGGGAGGGGGTAAGGTATATCAAGATTTTGATGCTGAGGACTGATTTAAATGGTGTATAATAATATATTTTAAATCATAATGCAAACAGATGAGGCTCTACATGGATTAACTGGCTGGCTGGCTGCCTGGGAATTCATTGACTACCTAGAAAAATGTTGCTTTAAGAAGGGAGAAGAATTTCCCTGTTACTTCACAGAAATATTTTTTCTATGACAGAAAAATGCCATGTCTCTTCAAACCATGCCCTTTCTCTGCTGAAGAAGCCAACTAGTAAGTCAGTTTGTGCCTACTACAGTGGTAGTGCTTGCAATATTAGGATCACAGAAATGTAGGGCTGGATAGGATTTCACAAGGTCAGCTCCCTGCTCAAGACAGAATAATTTCTGAGGAGACCATCCCAGCCAAGTGTCTAACTTGCTCTTTAAAACTTCCAAGGATTAAGACTCCACAGTTTTTCTAGGTAGTCTGTTCCAATGTTTGATCACCCTCATAGTGAAAAAGATCTTGCTGATCTCCAACTTAAATTTCCCTTGCTGAAGGTTGAGGCCATTGCTCCTATTCCTACTCCCCATGGTCAAAGAGAAAAGCCCATCTCTATGCTCTGTAATAGCCCTTCAGGTATTTAAAGACCATTATCAAATACCCCCTGTTTTTTCTTCTTGGCTAGGGACAGACATTACACATAAACCAGTTTAAGTGATCAGAAACTGGTTTAAACCTGTAACAGAACAGACATTCACTGTGCATAAACCAGTTTGAAAATGGCCCAGACTGGTTTAAGATAAACCTGGTTGAATGTAGTATCAGACTTAACTGATTTGGCTCAAACCAGTTTATGCAATGTCTGTCTCAGACCCCTTGCTGGTTTAAGGTAAACCAGACACCCCCAGCATCCTGGCATGCTCTCTGGGCTGGGTGGGGCTCTCTGTTCCACAGCAGAGCTGGCCCCTCCCCTCTGCTCTCTAGCCAGAGCAGGGACCAGCCCTAGTTGATACACTGGATGGCATGGCCCCATTAAAGCAGGGTGGCTAGGGAGGGAGTTAATTCTTCCTTCCCCCACCACAGCCAGGGTCTGCCTGTCTGCCGGGCAGCAGAAGGGAGGGGGCTGCAGCAATGGCCCCTCGAGCTGCCAGACCCCGGCTGCAGGGAAGGGATGGAGGGAGGAATTAACCTTTATCCCTGCCCCCTTCACTTTAATGAGGCCATGCTGGGTAAGTTGTCTGGCAGGGTCAGGAAGGGGGCTTTGTTCCATGCTGGGGGCGGGGACTCTTCCCTCTCCTCCTCCTCCCAGGTGTCATGACCCAAAGGCATGATTTTGTGTGTGCTTCGGCACCAGAATTATCCCCACAAAGTTGCAGCTTCATTGCACGGGAGAGTTTCCTGTTGCAGAGGAAAACCCCGGTGCAGGGACAAGTTTCCCGCCTTTCTGCAGCTTCTTTTGCAGAGTGCATTGCTCGAGTTGCAAGAGGAATGCACAGTGCAAAAGAGTTCCCACCACTGGTATGCAAATTCGTTCCCCGCTATTGGCTAGTTTTAAATTATTCCCACGTGGCGGCTGACGATTGGCCTGTTAGCCGTATAAAAGGCTCGAGCAGTTTCCGCCCAAGCCGAAGAGGACTCCACATCCATCTCGTGGGGACTCTGGATACACGGCAGGGTAATAGAGACCCTGTGTGAGATTC
>NW_005842200.1:1190264-1191454 GCF_000455745.1 Alligator sinensis | reverse complement strand
TGTCTGTAACCGCAACTCAAGCAAGTTTTCCAGCCTACACCACTGCCATCTCGGTGTAAGTAAACAATCTTTTAAACTACCGCTAAGCGTTTGTGCCTAATTCCAGCTCGTTGCCCTCCCTCTCCGATCCAGCGTGCCCGGGCTGCTGGCCACAGCCCGCGTGCAGCACGGAAAAGGGCTCGGGTCGCTCCCGGCCCGCACACCAGGGTGGGGAGGGGGACTCTGAGGTTCTGGATAGGGACTCTTCCTCCTCCTCCCCTTCCCCCCCGGCCCTCCATGCTGGGACTGGGAGTGGGGGCTCTATGCAATGCTGCCTGGCCCCAGAGCTGAGGGAGGTGGGGGAGTAGATTCTGTTCCATGCTGGGGGAAACTCTTCCCTCTCCACCTCCTCCCCCTGAGGGGCAGTGGGAGCACAGAGATCAGCTGGGCAGGGTGTGGGTGGGGGCTGTAGGGACCCCCACACACTCCCCCCATGGCATGCAGCTCCCATTGCCTGGCAGCAGCAGCAGGCAGGGATGTCAGTGTGCTCATGCCTGGTAGAGGTGTGGCTCTGGCCAGCGCTGCACAGAGGAGGGAGTGGAGTCTGCCTTATCCCTGCGGCTCTGCTCCCCATGCCTGTAGCTCCAGCCCTGGTGCTGGGAGAAGCCCTGCACTGGAGCCTGCTGTCTCCCCCACTTCTAGCTGCCAGCCCCACCCCCTGCCCCCCAGACAAGCTGCCTACAGCCCATCCCACTCCCTGCTGGTGCCTAGCATCTGCACATTCCAGTCCTGGGCCCCAAACCTCCCAGCCCCAGCTCTGCCCAACTCCCTCCCTCCCTATGAGGGCTGCAATCTTCCCTAGCCCACCCCCACCCCCTCAAAACTTATCTGCAAGAGATGCTGTCTAGGTTGCCCAGAGGGCATGCCTCCTGCCTGACTATCCTCTTCCCACTCCTCACAGCGCCTTGCAGGCTGGAACTCTGTTGGCCTACAGAGAGGTCTTTGCAAACGTGAGATATTAAATGAAGCATTAAAATGAGAAATCTGCATTTTCCTCAGGTAAAAAGGGAAAAACCATGTTTTTTTCCATTTTTCCATGGGAAATGGAAAACCTGGATCCCTGTTATAGATTCACAGATGTTAGGGTCGGAAGGGACCTCAATAGATCATCGAGTCTGACCCCCTGCATAGGCAGGAAAGAGGGCTGGGGC
>NW_005842200.1:1189735-1190226 GCF_000455745.1 Alligator sinensis | reverse complement strand
AGATGCTTATTTAACCTCCTCTTGAAGACCCCCAGGGTAGGGGAGAGCACCACCTCCCTTGGGAGCCCGTTCCAGACCTTGGCCACTCGAACTGTGAAGAAGTTCTTCCTAATGTCCAGTCTAAATCTGCTCTCTGCTAGCTTGTGGCCATTATTTCTTATAACCCCTGGGTGCGCCTTGGTGAATAAATACTCACCAATTCCCTTCTGTTCCCCCGTGATGTACTTATAGGCAGCCACAAGGTCGCCTCTCAACCTTCTCTTGTGGAGGCTGAAAAGGTCCAGTTTCTCTAGTCTCTCCTCATAGGGCTTGGTCTGCAAGCCCTTAACCATACGAGTGGCCCTTCTCTGGACCCTCTCCAAGTTATCCGCATTCCTCTTGAATTGTGGCGCCCAGAATTGCACGCAGTACTCCAACTGCGGTCTGACCAGCGCCTGATAGAGGGGAAGTATCACCTCCTTGGACCTATTCGTCATGCATCTGCTGATGCA
>NW_005842200.1:1185620-1188899 GCF_000455745.1 Alligator sinensis | reverse complement strand
TGACTTCACTTAAAGCCTTAATTTAAATTGTATCTTTAGAAGTTTTTTACAAAGAAAGCAAATATCCTGAATTCCGAGACATCAAAGCCTAAGGCCTTTTAACCAAATTGCTAAGAAAAGAGTATTTACAGTGATATGGAAGTCTCCCCAAGAATAATTTAAAAATGCTCAACAAAGGTAATTTCTGTTGAGTAAGATCCGAGCCCAAATTTGGGAGTTATGATGAATTGAGTAGGAGGAGCCCAATGACGGCAGCTCACTCAATAAAAACCTGTAACTTACTGTCCCAATTTGGAGGTGACTTCACTTGCAGAACAACGAAGGAAGAATCGCAAGTATAAGTTCAGATTAGATTGATCGCCTAATCAAGCCTCTCTGTGAACACGAATCTCTTAGTTCACGCTGAAGCCGCGGAGCGCCCGAAAGGGACTGAAGGAAGGGGACGTAGTCCTATCACTGGTGACCCCAGCTCATTGAATCGTATTGCTGAGGCCAGCCTATTGAACCGTACTACTGAGGCCAACCCATTAAATCGTACTACTGAGGAATGAAACCATATTTTGGTATTTGGCTTCTCGGAATTCTAGGATTGTAAGTATATTATGAAAAAATAACAGTATTGATTCAAATTTAACTTTTAGTTGTAATTGTAGTTGTTTTTGTAACACTAATTCTTATAGCATTGTTTGGGAAGGAAGTGCATTCGGAGCATTGTTTCTGATATATGTAATTATTGTGTTTTTAATGTTTGTGGTGTTTCTTAAAGCTAAGCAGTGTTATATACGTAGCAAAGAGTTTTAAAATAAAATTGTGTTGTATAAATTAAGTGTGTAATCATTGTGAAATCGTGCAATCAGCTAACTACTCCCCCAGCCAGTGCATCAAAACGAATCAGTAAATTGTGTGGGATTTTCTCTATTCCATAACCCACTAGAGACAGGCCCATGCGCCACGAGCGTTCAAATATTCCCGCCAATGGTTCTGCAATGATGACTGTTGATGACTGGTGATGACTACTTATTGAGAATGATGAGCCAACTATATATCTAAGTTATATTTATATATCTAATTTACAGTACTTTCATCTAGTATGTATTTCCTTATCTTGTTAATGAGAATGTCACAGGAGACCGTGTCAAAAGCCTTGCTAAAGATATATCATATCCACTGCTCTCCCCACATCCACAAAGCCTGCCACCTTACGATAGAAGAAAATCAGGTTGGTCAGACATGACTTGTTCTTGGTGAATCTATGCTGGCTGTTCCTAATCACCTCTTGGTGCTTCGCAATAAATTCCTTGAGGATCTATATAGTGAAACATCCACAAGGTAGGCACTGAGCTGAAACTAGCAATTAATTTCACATACACAGGATTTGGTTTTGAACTATGTAACTCTCTTCTGTTAGAAGGTACAAATGTCTTTTTAGTTACCGGTAGTATGTAATTTTAATGGCGAGTATGTAATTTTACAATAGACATGCTTAATTATGGAAATGCCTCACCAGTTCACCTAAAGTATTTGCTTATTACAGTTGCCTTGCAAGAAAATACCTTGAAGCAGACCATGCGATAATACCCCCAAACAAATGTATTTTTTGTGATTCCATTACTAACAATTACCAGAAACTGTAAATTAAATGAATTTTATAAAACCATTGTAGTGTCAAAGATACATCCTGCAGGCTGGATATACCTCTCAGAGCCATATCATCTGGCTCATAATATTCCTGGAGAGGCTGGAAATTTGGGGATGGGGCAAGTGGGGGTGGGGTCCACTGCTAAATTTTGGCAAATGGGTCCCTGCTGGGGATGCATATTGAAGGGGCAAATGAGATTTGTTATTTGATAGCAATGGCAGGGGCAGGATCAGGGAAAGTGGATGGGGTGTAGGGGAGGTGGAGCCCCAAGTCATCTGAACCGTGCCAGCCCGAGGGTGGAGAGTCACCCTATTCCCTTTTGAGGAACCTCCCTCCTTATTACCAACATTTGACAACCAAGACATGGTGGGTGAGTAGCGGGAAAGTCTGCCCCAGGGCAGGAGACTCCATGTACCCAGTGGTGCAGTAAACTGTAACACAAGGAGGAGAGTGATTGATAACGGGACTACCACAGGTAGCCCACAACACACTCAGATACACAGTAAAGCACACAACACACTCAGATACACAGTAAAGCACTATTTTGTTCATTTTTTTTCACATCTGTCAGCGGTCCCTATTACTGCCCTTTGCATCACAGTGGAAGGAGAAAGAACTGTGGAAGTGGGTGCACATGTAATTTTGTTCCACTTGGAGACCAGTATCATACTGCCAGAGAATTAAATGAGAATTAGGCCCTGCACACTTCTGTACCCTGTGCTGCTGCACTAGGATGTTATAATAGTCATCTTTTTAAATGTAAACCTTTTATTTTTCATTTATTTTTGAGTGTGGATAAATGCATCAACAATATGAATGGTTCTCAGGAATTGCAGTCAAAGATATATTTTTGAAAGCAAAATACCAATAAGGCAGGTGACACTTTGAGACTCATTAAAGGATCTACATGCTATGTATCTAGCTGTTTCTTTAGCAGAAGCTAAAGAAGATTGAACTCTAGCTTGGTTGTCTGCCCCAATGACCCTGCCTCTTTCCAATCTACTGGCATTGCCTCAGCTTGTCAGGATTATAAATCAGACCAATAACCTTACTTGTCATTGGTCCAAATGCCAAATATCCTGAGATTAAACAGAGGAGTTTTTGTTTTAAGACAGCTCTTTTATGAAATGTTTATTAAAGTATTGTAATAAAAGACATAGACAGCCTATTTTCCAGGTAATATTGCCTAGCAGGTGTGGCCTCACCCAATGATAACTTGTCATAATGACAAGAAGGTCAAGAGTCTACATTTGACAGAGAAAATTGCCTTTAGCGCACTGACATCAAAATGAAAATAACAGCCTTACAAACACACACACACACACACACACACCTGTCTGTAAACCAGGTGTGCAAGATCTGAATTTTCCCGGTCTACTGCCATTTCAGTTTTATTCCAATTCTTTGAAGATGATCTGTGGGCCCAATGCTGTGCTACCCCTGAACATTCAGATTTGATTTTTATTTGAATAATAAAACACTAAAGTCTTATTGTTTTACAGATTTCAGGTATGCAAAGCAGTTGCTATTAATTATGCATAGTGTGCCATAGCAGAGACAGTGCTTTACAAACACAATTTCTTTTTAGAGATCCTAGTGCTTGAGTAGTGATGACAATCATTTTGCAACAGTATTTCCCT
>NW_005842200.1:1137654-1185589 GCF_000455745.1 Alligator sinensis | reverse complement strand
TCCCTACAGAATGCTCAAAGCAATCTATTTATCTTCATCAAATCTCTTCCTTCCTACTCCTCATTTTATGCTTAATACAATCTCTCCTAAGCATATTTCCATTGTTTCATGGTCATTCTGACAAATAGGATCACATCAATACAGTAAAAACATCACAAATAAGTGATAACATTAAATACAAGCCTACCATTACATCAAAGTCCTTTTCAATTATAATTTATATTACTGTGCCAGTTAAGAATTACATAATAATAGGTCTGACACCGCTGTCTTAAGCATACAAATGCAAAAGAAAAAAATATGATTCCTGCATTGAAGATTTTATAAACTAAGTATATGACAGAAGACAATATATGAACAGAACAAGTCCACAAGGTGAGTAAAGATGATGAGACAAACCAGGTTGGTATGAGGAGATCATAGTTCACCACAGGTTTGTATAGGTAAATGTCATTTATGGAGAAATGCTTTAGAAGTATTTTAGATCCTAGCAGGAAAAACATATATTTCACAAGACTTGCCCAGTGTACTTTTTTTTTTTGATGTTTCATTTTTTCATAGCAACATCCTGCATACTTTTTCCCAGCATTATGCAATGTTCTAATTTTTTCCAATGCTTCTAGCTATTCGAGTACTGTGAAGTGTGGTTAATTTTAATTATAGAGCTCTTGTTATATCATTCAAATTAATTAAACACTTTCTGATTTTTGCCTTTCCAGTTTTTATCTGTCCGTAATTGTTAGGCCAGCATGATTTTGTTATGATGTTATCATTCTGGCTGATTGAATAGACTTCTAGTTGGTCCAAACTTGCAAAGTTCAGTGCTCTCCCTGCCCCCATAGTTTGAGGCAGGAAGCAGTAAAAATTGTTCCGCAAGCCTGTTCCAGCAAACGTAGCTGAGTAGCATTCTGATTTAAACAGTAAAGCATTGATGAAGATTCCACCTGCCCTGCATTAATTGATACAGGAAACATTATTGCTATGTTACACTGATTATATATTTGAACGTTGTATTTCATTATGCTGTAACGGGCTTACCAGATGTTGTATTGTGAATTTTCATGACTATGCCTATTGTAATTTTTCAAAATACTTCTACAATGTGTCAAGAGATACTCAAGATAGATGGGTTAGTAGGAAATGTCCAAAATATAAGCCCTAAGCACAAAAAGCATGCATGTCTTTTTGAGCTGGTGAGCTGCTTGTGAGTGTTTGAGTTGCTCCAAAATAAAAATTAATTTACAACAGGTCAGATTTCAAGATGAGGAATGGACACCTGTTCATAGGGAATGGTGTTAGGAGACACGGAGGTGAATGCAGCAGGATTTTGCTGGTGGGAGAAAAAAGAAAAAACTACCTGGCTCCTTCCTTTTCTCTTTGTCCATTTCCTCACTTTCCCTTTTCTCCTTCCCAGGTGACAATCCTATTGCCTTTTTCTTTCCTTCCTAGGTTTATGTCCCATGCTTCTCACTCTCTCACTCTTATACTCTCTTGATCTGCATTTAAGTCCAGCCCTCTGTTTCCTTGCCTGTTTCCTTTCGTTCCTCACTCCAACTACTTTCCCTGCATTACAGAATCAGACTTTAGCTGGAGATGGTTTACTTGAAGTTGATATTCACTGTGAGGCTCCCCCCATGACACTAAGATGTGGGGGGATGTGAGCATGCTAGAAGGGAGGAATAGGCTGCAATTGGACCTAGACAGGTTACAGGGGTGGGCACATAAGAACAGGATGGGTTTCAACACTGACAAGGGCAAGGTGCTGCACCTGGGGAGGAAGAACCAGCATCATACCTACAGGCTGGGGAACTCCTTTCTTGTCAGTGCAGAGGCAGAAAAGGATCTTGGAATCATTATTGATGCCAAAATGAACATGGGCCAACAGTGTGGGGATGCAGTCAGGAAGGCCAACCGCACCTTGTCATGCATCCACAGATGCATCTCAAGCAGGTCCAAGCAGGTGATCCTCCCCCTCCAACTGCAGCCTGACTAGTGCTGCATAGAGTACTGCATTCAGTTCTGGGCACCGCACTTCAGGAGGGATGTGGACAGCATTGAGAGGGTTCAGTGGAGGGCCACCCGCATGATCAGGGGGCAGCAGGGCAGGCCCTACGAGAAGAGGCTAAGGGACCTGAACCTGTTCAGCCTTCACAAGAGAAGGCTGAGGGGGGGATCTAGTGGCCTGCTACAAGCTAGTCAGAGGGGACCAGCAGGTATTGGGGGAGTCCCTGTTCCCCCGAGCACTACCAGGAGTGACTAGAAATAACAGTCACAAGCTGGCAGAGGGTAGATTCAGACTAGACATCAGGAGGTGCTACTTCACAGTCATGGCGGCTAGGACCTGTAACCAACTTCCAAGTGAAGTGATGCTGGCTCCTACCCTGGGGGTCTTTAAGAGGAGGTTAGATGAACACCTTGCTGGGGTCGTTTGACCCCAGTACTTTTTCCTGCCATAGCAGGGGGTCAGACTTGATGATCTGCTCAGGTCCTTTCCAACCCTACCAGCTATGAAACTATGAAACTCTGAAGTAGGTAGTGCAGGTGACATTCCTGCATGACAGAGCTGGGAGTAATCTCTGAGTATGAGAAGATGCAATTGATTTTGCTGATCTTTGAATTTGTAGTACTTTTAAAAATCTTGAGCCTCTTAACGTTCAGAATAATACATACAGAATCATACATAACCCCAGCATTCAGGAAATGTTTAACGTTTGTAACACTAACTCTTACACAAGCTCAGTTACAAATCTGAACTAAAGAAGAATACATTTTTGGCGCCAGAGTTCTAATAGAAACAATATTACACTAACACTAATTTAAAACAAAAAAATAAGTGCTTTGCTGGAAAAGATCTGGAGAAACCTTTCCAGGGTGATGGCTGTTAACAAGACAAATTATTGCAGGCCATTAACTTAACAGGATGTAGCACTTATCACTTCATTCCTTTAAGAGTTGTTTGCTTTGGCATTGCCATATTTTATTTTGGCATAGCCTAATCATATTAAAACACAGTATTCTGGGTCCTTGAACAGATAAATTCATCTTTCAACAAATTTAGGGCAAAATCTAGAAGGGCATTTCAGACCTCTAGAACAGAACCTGGGTAAAATTTAGGCCCCTAAGTCCAAAGAAGCAATCTGGAAAAACCCAAGTCCATGGGGGCAGAAAACCCACTGGGCTCCCAGATTCATTCAGTGCCTATGCTTGGAATGACACAATACCCTCAGCACTTAAATGTGGGCTTCCATGCATGTTTCCTAGTCCCAGGAGCATAGCATGTAGTTCTTGTTGAAGTCCCCAGAGATGCTCAATGTAACAAGTGTGCTCTGAGCATGTCCAATGCACGCTCAACAGCATTGAATTTTAGATAGCATGCAGCAGCCAGAGACACTTTTGTTCAGTTGCTGGTAGTGGGTAGGAGCAGAAACATTTTATACTAGTCTAGGGGTTACAACATTGGCCCAACAAGCAGGACCTGAGAGCTAGGCCTCCGTCAGGAATTACAACCTGTTTCTTGCACTTCCTAGGAGAGAGCTGTAGCCACCAGCCTCCAGAACTGTTTGGGGCAGGACCCTCTATGCCTACAGGGTTATTTTTGGTTTACATCCAGTGGCTGTATCATGGAAAACATATAAGTGTCCTGGAAAAACAACACCCAGAAACTAGCTCCCTCTCAGGTAGTGCCATTATCATTTTGGTTACAGTGGTCTATTTGCTTATTCTCCTTCTGGCTTTAGTAATCTGACACAATTGACTACATAGTGGCCTAGCTTCAGGGGGAATGGTGTGGAGCTAGTTTATAGCCTAGCATTTGGACACTCTCCAGAGAGCTGAGAGATGTGGGTTTGAACCCCACTAGGTGAGGGCCTGAAATCCAGATCTTCCACTTTCTGGGCAAATGCACTAAGCTGTAGACTATTAGGTAAAATATCACCCCATCTGCTTCCCTTGGTCCAGTCATAAAAGAACACATTCTCTTTAGATAGTCACTTATCCTGAAGAGAAGACTCTTGGATCTGGATCCAAAGTAAAGATGTCTAAGCTTTAGAGAGAGGCAGGAATCCAGGCACCCCTCAGTGCCCAACATTCCCTGTCGGCTTGTTCCTGGTGATTCCATGCCCAACATGTAGATCACTCTCTTCTGAGGTTCCTAAACTACCTGTGAATTGGACAGCCTAACTCTTTCTATTGACCATATAGAGAACAAAGCTGCCTACTTCTGTTTCTTTTGGTCACCCTGCTAGTACCAGGTAGCTAATCCTTAGGGGTTGTACCACATGAGTTGAGAGCTCTGGTGCTTCAAGTGCCTCTGGATTTCACCCTTAGTCCTTCATCAAGTATATAATAATACTTTTTAACCTGTTTTGCAGTAATTTTATTCTTTCCCCAGCTGAGAAGAGTTATGCTTATTTTAACTGTTCTCCAGTGGAAAGCTACTCCAATTACTCAGAGCAAAGGCCAAAAGGTATACCCTTGTCTCAGTGTACAGCAATTTCCACACAATATCCATGACAATTTGCCCATTAGCATGAAAAAAATGTCACTAATTAATACAGGAACTCTTCACTCTTTGAAAGGCTGAGAACTCATTATTGCCATTACTGAGGTCAATGTACAGTTCCCAAGTCTGCCTTTTTGACAGGTGTATTTTAAATTCTTTAAACAGCCCTTCATTATCCAATACCAAATGGATAAACAGCTACTAATTAAAGTTTTGTTCGGTTTGCAAAGGACATGGAGTACTTGTTTAAATGGGAGAAACCTCTGGCCAAGTACTTCTGAAATTGACAGCTTCAGCAAAACCTGTTTAAGTGATAAAGTATGTGGAGATAAAAATGAAATCCCATCATTCTTTTTTAAACATAGTAGTAAAATGCCTATTAAGAATTCCCACAGATTGGCTGGTCACAGACCTCATCTCATAGCCTTTACTCACAGAAATAGTCCCATTGGCAGTCACTTGACCTTAGGATTTTAGATTCCTTCCCTTGATGATAGTCTGTTGTCACTCTCATGATACAAAACTTTTTGCTGCAACACTGAACAAACCCCTACCATATCCTATTACTGTCATGTGCCAGTCTCACTTGTTTCACATGTCAAAGTACCTCTTTCTTTAGGAGATCACACACAATCCATATCCTTATATGAGATGTGGTGAGAGATTATTTGTCTCAGGGAGTCAGTACAATACTCTTAACCCCTTTGCTACAAGATCAGTGCTTGGTAGCAGTTTGTGTACCAGCCTGTTAGGTCTAGGATCAAATCTCATCTCAGTTGCCTCCCTCTGCTTCCCATTACTTGCCAGCTTGCCATAACTGGCTCAGAAGGATCCAGTAATTGAAACTGTGAAGGGATTTTATAGGTGAGGATTGGAGTTGAATTTAAAGCATGTGAATAGTTGAATGGCTCTGCTTTCTGAGAAAATCTGTACAATTCTTAGCCATACTAGAACTGACTCAAAGCTAGGGCTGTGTGTTCCTAGTTTTTGTGTGCACTGAATTTGCTCACTGCTTTAAATTAAAAATCATATTGTCCAAATATTTACACAGCTTTTGCAAGTAAAGCACTGAAATCAAACTTGATATCAGGACTCCTGTGATAGAAAGTTATATTCAGAACAAGATCTTTGAATTTTTTATCTAAAATTTGAGGTTTATGAAGAACTCGGAAATGCAGCAGACTCTTAGAAATTAACTGAAAATAGGAAAGATAGTACAATAACCTTTATCTGCCTCCCACCAACACCATGACCCCAACATACACCAGAAACTGAAAAGGGTGGACTAGAATCTAATGGACAAACTACAGTTTTATATGTCTTAAAGCCCCTCTACACATGCAGGTAAAGACTTGATGGGATCTAACGTGCAATTCACACAATCATGCCTCCTGCCATACCACATGCAGGGGACATGACTGTGAAGTCATGCACTAGATCCCATTGTACAGAGGGAGCCTAATCCTGGGTTTCCCATCACTGGCAAGAAGGGAGCTCCCCGCCACATTGGCACCCCAGGCAGACCCAGGCCTGGGAGATTGCAGCTGTGCCTCACAGCTGCTGGGATCCAGCATCCACAGCTGCCAGGCATTGACAGTGCCCTCATCTATGGGACTCCCAGCCCTGGCTGTGCATGGTGCACCCCTGTGGTTGGGATCCCAGTCAGCTGACGTGGCTCCCAGCCACAGGGGCAGACCCTGCTATACATGCAAATTAAAGCCAGATAGGAATCAGCTAGAAAGTTATTATACATTTTTATAGACCTTTTTAATGGCAGGATTGTTGATTTGTATGTGTAGTCAGTCTAAATTAGTTGTGCAATTAACCTGGTAATTACCATGATACAGGTAATGTGTAGAGAGGACTCAAAAGTATCAAGATAGGGAATAGGACAGCTGTGGTAACTGGTAATATGGTAAGGTCCTTGGTTTCAATCCAGCCTTAATTGGAGGAAAATCAGGTAGCAGACAAGGCATTTAATTACTGGTATGTGCCTAACTTAAAGCATGTGAATAGCTTAATTAAAGCTTTAGGGCCTAGAGATTGCCAGAATATCACAAATTTACACCACTACCTGTTCTTCCACAGTCAATTTAGCACAACTTTTACACTAAAGGGGCCAAGAGCAGGTAGCATACAGCCAGGTAGGCTGACCATATATCACCAAAAGAAACAATATGGAGCTTTCTGGTTATTTGATGACAAAAATCTATTAGAAATAATAATAGTGGAATTTACATTGGCAGGTAGATTGTTGCTGTACATTCATCAGCATGAAGGCTACTTGTTTTCTGTGTGTATTAATACTAACCTGCATAAAAGAACCATGAGTTGTTTGCCTAGCAAAAAAAAATGTGTCAGGAGCATGGTGATGCCTGGTTGTTGCTCTGTGCTTTATGATTTTTCCCTGCTTGTCACTAGCTCATTTTGCAATATTATAAATATGGATAAGTACACGCCAAGTTAATTTTCAAATTGCACATATATCATTGATATGTCATTTCTTCATTTAAAAATGTTTCTTCATTTTCCACATTACTAGTGACCAGGGATAGAAGAGGATGATGTAATTGCCAAAGCAATGCCTGAGTAGTAACATACAATAGAAGTGTGTTTCTAGGCATTGAGGCATACCTCTGGTGTTGAAAGGCACGAGGTCAAAAATATATCAAGGGCACAGACTGTATGCACTGATTGTTCCTGTGAATTGGACATTATGGGCATTTACCAAGCAGCAGCTTAGAGGTGGCGTTACTGTAGCCATTTAGAAAATGCCATTTGCTTTATGTGTTCAAAAGCAATATCTGACTACTAGGTAGCATTCAGTTTTTCATCCTCACTCATGCTCTTCCATGCAGGATGACTTCACCAGAAAATGGTCTATCTACAGCTAGATCCAAAAAAAGGTCCTTGGCCTTAGAAGTGGGATCCAGAGTCCATGTTAGGTGCTAGGCTTCAGGCTCCTGGTACAATAAGCAGAGAGTTCAGTGCTTCAGAATGGGATCCAAAAGCATGCTGCCTACAGGGAAATACTGAGATCACAGGCATGCCTTAAATCTTGCCCCTCTCTGGGGCTGTCATCTTATTCAAGGCTGCAAGGAAGCACCTCTGTCCATTCATAAGCCAAAGCCTGGTACCCTCCTCCTGGAGTCAGGAATTTACACCCTTTCAAAAACGGAGTGGTAATTCTGTTCATTTACAGCACAGCCAGAGGAGGTGCCACCACTGACCTCTCTTGATGGAACAGTACAGTGATTAGAGCTTTCTGTCATTATGTGGGAGACTTGGCTCCACTGCCTATAGGGGTTCAAACCCACATTACTCAAGAGACTGCCTTGAATACCAGGCTAGAAGCTACTCTGGGAGACATCTTCTACTTCCTCTGCTGAAACCATTCTACCATGTGGAAAAAAAAATGTCAGTATTCATTGAGCTGTGAAGGCAGAAAGAGAGTGTCCAGCTATGGAGCCAGATATATGTAAAGAACCCCTCTGTGGGGGAGCTGGGTTATGAGCCATGCTTCAAGTTGTGCTTTAGTATATTATCTAATGGCTGCTATATATAAAAAGTATGACAGCTGAATAAATGTTTTCAGGCTTGACAAGCAGGCCCAATTTAGTAATTAGAGTCCTTGATGGCATATAGGCCTTTCCTCTGCAGACTTAAGTGCATCTGTATGCTTACACCCTAATTTACTGTAGTAAAAAGGTTAGCAAAACTTGGCTGTTTGACCATAGACAGCTAGCCCACTAACATAGACAGCATTTCCCCACTAACCCCAAACTATTCCCTTTGCACAGTAGAGGTTCTGGTTGGGAAAGATGGTAAACAGCCATTGTGCCAAATGGCTGGCCATTGGTCGGTCCAGGTGGATTTCTTATTGGAAAGCCAGGAGTACTGGTGGTAAAACATTATATCTTCAGAATCTGGGAATGCACAGTGACTTTTGCATGTCAGAGGACTTTATGGGATTGTGAACTAGACTGATTTGCATTAGAGCTTCTGTGGGAACCACTCTCTGTAGTATAGGCTAAAGAAAAATTGTTGATGCTCTAGACATCTGTTCCTTAACACTCCTGCCCTCTACTGTTTTCTTGAAATTTGTCTGGATCTTGAGACAGCCACAGATTTGTGGAGCCATAATGTCCTGCTAGCCCAAGGTAAGGGAGAGTGAAACCTTCCTTTCTACAGCCAATTCTAAGGACATTCTTAAATAGAAATAAGCAATTTCTCAGAGCAGGAGCAGGTAGAATTTGTGGGGGATGGAGGGGGCAGGAACCAGCTCTTCAATCAGGTGTTTGTTTTCACCATGTCAGTATACTGCATTGAAAGGAGCTCCTGTGTGCAAAAGCAGCTCTCCCCAGAATTTGGGGACTATATTAGGAGTGTTATATTTGCTAATCTTACATGAAATAGAACAAGGAATCCATCACTCCATCAGCTCACAGGGTAGAGAAGACCACTAGGAGATCAGGGCTCTAGTCTCTAGTGAATGTTGGCCTGAAAGTGAATCAGAAACTGGTTTATGCATTTTGGATAGTTACGCAAAATGCAATTACTTCTTACCTTTAAACTACAAGCAGTTAGTAGAAGTTAAGTACCTTTGATGGGAAGAACATACAGAGCAAGCCCAAATGTTTTAACCCAGTGATTCTCAACCAGGGTGCTGAGGCACCCTGGGGTGCCAGGAGGTGTGAGGAAATAAGGCAGATGTGAGAAGATATGCAGATCAGAGTAGGCTCAGGCTTGTCCCTGCCTGGCCATTCCTCTACCCTTAATGCGTAGTCCATCTGTAAGGAGGTAAACACTGTAATAAGTAAGTTTGGTTTTGAATGGGGTTCTGCTCAATTCATAAAAGTTTTCAAGGGGTGCCTTGAGTCTAAAAAAGTTAAAAACCACTGTTCTAACCACTTTGGACCGCAGAACAGGAACTAGTTGGAGTACATGAAAAAGGAACACTTTATTTTGGGATTAATTTCGTAACAGACTTCCCAAAATAACAAAAGCATATGAACTGTAACTGATTGTTATGAGTTCCAATACCAGTGGAGACAATTTTAGTGCCTGGTAGAAGAAGTAACTATTTCTAAGCAGTGCCAATCTGTCAGTTGTTCATATCAGTAATAAAATCAAAGCTAAGGTAGGTTTGTTCTATTCAGAAATGCCCTCTTCCATTAATTGGTGCATCCTGTATGTTCTCAGCTGATGTAAATCACCATAACAATTTATTCCTTCCCAAAATTTTTCCCATGTGGCATGTGTAACTAAAATGTCAAAGAGAACCATGTCTAAATTTAAAAATGATATTCTGGGGAATTTTGCTATCTGGGATAGAACAAACAACATTCCTTTCTTACTACCTAGAAAACCCTCACTGCTTTCATTAATCATTCTTATCAGAACCCCTCTAGCTGCTGTGCTATAAACATATCATAGTTGAACTAAAAACTTCCCAAATTCAAATCTACTCTGAGTGATAAGCAACATCAAGGTCACAAATTATATGAATTTGTGTCACTCTGGTGTCAGGTGTGGACTGGCTAAGTTTGCTGATGACACCAAACTATGGGGAAGAGTGTTCACATTTGAGGATAAGCTTGTGATCCAGGCCAACCTTGATAAGCTCGCAAGGTGGGCGGATGAAAACCTGATGGCATTCAACATGGAAAAATGCAAGGTGCTCTACTTTGGGGGAAAAAAACCTGCATCACACTTATAGGCTCGGCAGTGCTACACTTGCTAGCACCGTGACTGAAAACGACTTGGGGGACATGATTGAGCACAAGACGAACACGAGCCACCAATGTGATACCACAGCTGGCAAAGTGAACAAAATTCTGGCTTGCATCTACTGATGCATCTCAAGCAAGACCCAGGAAGTCATCTTCCCGCTGTACTCAGCCTTGGTGAGGCCACAGCTGGAGTACTGAGTCCAATTCTGGGCTCAGCAATTCAGAAAGGATGTGGAGAAGCTTGAGAGAGTCCAGAGGAGAGCCATGCAGATGATCAGAGGGCAAGAAAGCAGGCCTTATGAAGAAAGGCTGAGAGCCATGGGACTCTTCAGCCTGGAGAAGCGTAGGCTAAGGAATGACTTGGTGCCAGACTGTAAGTACATAAGGGGTTTGCATCAGGGAACACCTGTTCACCAGAGCACCCCAAGGGATGACCAGGTCCAATGGTCACAAACTCCTGGAAAACCGTTTTAGGCTGGACATAAGGAAAAACTTATTTACTGTCCATGTTCCCAGAGCCTGGAATAGATTCCCTTCAGAGGTGTGCAAGCACCTACTCTGGACACTTTCAAGAAACATTTGGATGCCTATCTTGCTGGGATCCTTCAACCCTAGCTGACTTCCTGCCCCTTCAGCAGGGGGCTGGACCCAATGATCTTGCGAGGTCTCTTCCAGCCCTAATGTCTATGAAATCTATTAAATTTATGAATGTAGGCAGCTGTAATACAACTCACATGAAAGCATTTAACTTTGTATTATCTCTATAAATTAGTGTGTGTGTGTGTGTGTGTGTATATATATATATATATATATATACACACACACACACACACACACATACATATATATATACACATATACACTAGTCAATTGCCCGTCAAGAATGATTGGGGGGGCGGGGGGGAACGGGGCACCGCCACCAACCACCCCACCCCACTGCTGCCTCCCAGGAGAAGGCTAGGTGACAGTGTGGCTTCCTGCACCCCTGTTGTCCTGAAGGATTGGAGGCAAGCATTGCCTGTGTCCTTCACAAGAATGCAGGACAGCTGCACATAGAATGGGGCTATTGTGCATCCTGCCCCGAACAAGAATTCTGGTCCTTGGCACAATGGAAAGCACATTTCAGGGCCTTCATCTTGATGCAGCACAGTGCACGGTCTCAGTTGTGGCCACAAACCTTGCTTTCCTGGGCAATGGCCACATAGACTGGCTTATTTTGTCAATTTTCCAGGTGCTCCAGAACCTTTTGTTTCCCCCAAATATCAATCAAATCTGCCAGTTCTTCCCAGGCCCAGTTGGGGCCATGGCTTAAGCATGTAGTTGGTTGCTGCTCCAAGCTTGGCAGACATGGCTTGTTTTTTGGCACCTCCATTGAGTATATTTTCGGGGCCAAAAAGAGCCACTGAGAGAGGGGTCGCTATGCTGTGACTAGAGTGGTGAGATACTCTCTGCAGTTATATAGACACATGTATGGAACCTTTTCGTGCAGGTATGAATTTCCACATATGCATAACTATCCAGGTGCAAATGTGTCTCAGTACCGACACCCAGGGAAATCTGCTCATGTGATCTTTCCTAACAGAACACCTGTGACATGCATAGCCTGCCCCAAATTTTCCCCCAGATTCCCCATTGTCCAGAAGGACAGTTGGTTAAGCATGGGTGACTGGTGCCTCCCGAGTCTGGGGGGGGCACCAGATGGCCAGCGGGAGGTAGGGAGGTCCCCCAGTGGGCGATCACTGAGCCAACGGTGAAACCAGAAGTGCACTGGCACTTCCGCTGGCACTTCCAGGGGAAGCACATGCACCCGCATGCACCCCCTATGCATCGCCAGTGTTGTTAAGGGCTCACTGCCGCACACCAAAAATTATTTCCCTGGCAGCTTGCGATGCAGCTTGAAAGGAATTGCAGCTGTCCCTTCAAGCACATACTCCCCCTCCCCCATCCTGGCAATACCATCCAACATATCAATTGCTCAACTGTGTTCCTGGGGGGTCTATTTGGTCTGATGGGGGGAAAGTTTGGGGTTCGTTCATTCAGTCTTGTTCAGCACCTGCCCTTTTTCTGCTGAGCGCTTGATGGATTTCAGAGGTAATCCCCCAAAAACCTAAAACCCCAAGGTTTTAGAGGAAGGGTGGTTACAGGAACCTGGGGTGTGCAGGAATTGAAATGTAAAGAACAGGACCTTTAATGCTGTTAATGTTAATGTCCTTATTCAACAACCCTTAATTCAGGGTTCGGCCATTTCAGTGTTCTGCTCAGTGCCTGCCTTTTTTCCACTGAGCACGTGTTATTGAAAACTGGGTATAGGGAGATTTTGGACATTTATGACTGTGATATTACTCAGTGGTTCTGGCACTTCGCTGTTTGGCATAGCTCTTGATGTGCAAATGGGACCTATTAAAAAAATGCAGGGACCTCACATCTACAGGTCTTCCCTGGCTTCTGCCAGGTTGGTAGTGTTTGCAGGGGTGATACTTCGTGGCAGGTCTGGTCATTGTTCTGCTAAGCACTATTATCTGCAGCCCTGGGCAGATCACAGGTTTCTGGGATCAACAGACACCCCAAGATTTTAGAGGAGGGGCCGTTACAGGAACCTGAGGTGTGTAGAAATTGAAATGTAAAGAGCAGGGCTGTTAATGCTGTTGTCCCTATTCAACAAGCCTTAATTTGGGGTTCGGCCATTTCAGTGTTCTGCTCAGCCTGCCTTTTTTCTGCTGAGTGCGTGTAATTGAAAACTGGTCGTAGAGAGATTTTGAATAGAACTACAGTTCTAGTGCCTCTATGTCTAGCACAGCTAATGGAACCTATTCAAAAAGAGCATGGGGTCCTCTCACCTACATTTCTTCCCCGGCTTTTGCTGGGTTGGATGTATTGGGAGGTGCCAGAAACTCAGTATCCTACTCCTGACAAAATGATGCTCTCTGCCTCTCAGTTTTACTGGTACAGAGTGCAGGAGCCTAGAAACATGAAATTGAACCCAAGTGTCTGATCCAGTAGAATGAGTTTTGCAACCTGATTTTAAATAGTGTCTATTTGACATGTTTATAGTTGCAAGATTGAAACAGCCCATAACTACCATAGAATTCTGCAGCTTTATTTTGACTGAAAAATTCTGCTAAATCAAGAATGGGCACATACTTGGAATAATCCTAGTAACTGAATCCTTCAAGACATTTTTTTCTTATTCAGTATCATAAACTCTTGCTGAGAAAGTAACCCACTATTGTAACATATATAATTGGGACACTACAGTTTATAAACTGCACTTTTAAAATGCTGGATTGAGATTAACTAAACTCAGCACTGCTAATTAGTCCCAGTGGGTCATTTGTAACATTTTGGAAGACAGCAGCCCTTATCTGCAGACACCCTCTTTGGGCCTCCAACAGCTAAATGCTTAACTATATTGATAGTTATTTTCTCTGTAAAAATTACTATATTCTGAGCTCTATATAGGGAAATCGAGGGCAAGATGCAGTGATTGGGGGGACACGGGAGAGGGGGAAGGGGAGAGGGAAGAGGTACAGTGGTGTAGTTGAACCCACTTGAATTCCTGCTCCACACAAAGTTTTAAGTCAACTGCCTGACAGTAGCAGCAACCTTTCTATTCAGGCTATAGTGAGGGAGTCAATTGACTTCATGGTTCATTTAAAGCTACCAGGTTCCTTCTAAACTCTTCATTCCATAGGTGTTAACAAACCTCAATCCTTTTTAATGGGTCCTGATACTCCACTAATCAAGCTAGACTTCCTTCTATCAGTCCACTGTCTGCTAGCAGCTCCTGGTAATATATCTCCTATTTCACAGCCCTGCAGTGTGAGAGGTCAGTGACACGCCGCTTGGAGTCAAGTTGTCTCCTTCTGCTGGAATGGGATGTGTCCTGTCCCTAGAAACTCACCTGCCACATCTTTATGTTAGAGAGGTGCCAAGACACTTTTCTTGAGAGAGAAAGGATCTGTTATAGGCTCATGAGGTCAGCTCCTCTTTGCAGGGCTCCACCATCCCCATACCCTGCCATAATCATACCCGATGTTCTAGACATGTTCTTAATCTATCAAAATTCTTATGGACTTCCTATTGAGGGTATCCCTCTCATCTCGGTTGCTTGCCCCATTCTTCCTCACACGGGTCCCAAAACAGCCGTTCCCGGTTCAAATCCCACCCTTAACCTTCAGGGTCATCCAGACTTCTCTCTCTCCGGAGTGTTATCTGTACCCGTCTCCTTGCTTCTTTAGGTTCCTGAAGAGGTTATCCTCATCCCCCTCCCAGGACTGAACACACCAAACGGGGAAATCTCCTGTCTTGTCGCTGGCTCTCACCAAGTAAGTTAGATGCCAGGACACTCCTCCGAGCCCCAGAATTGATCCCTCCTCGCACTGTCTCTCCTTTCACCACATCTTCTCACCTCTTTTCTTCCCGGGACCAATGACTGCACTCTTGGCATCCCTTTAAATTTCCCTCCCGGACCAGCTGTGTTTGCTGTGGCAGCATGCGAGTCGCTGCCTTCCCAGCTGTTCCCTCTCTGGGTCTTCAGCGCAGCTCTTTTCTTCTCCCTGGTCGCATCTCTCTCCCTGCTCCAGGATTGAACCAGAACCTTTGATCTGCCATGGCCTCAGCCATTTCCCTCGATAAACCAGGGCGTGGCATCCTTCCTGCCCAGGCTTGCCGCAGTTCACCTTTTGTCCAGGTTCTCCCCTGGTAAGTTTCTTTGTTTTCCCTTGCGTTTTCATGACAGGGCGTTTCTGCCACCCTGTCACACACCAACTGTTTTTAACTCTAGCTAGAAACATTAACTCAAGTGAACATAACTTTTAGCCTGACAAAGGGTTTTTGAACTCAAAAGCTTGCTTAATAAACTATTCTCCAACTATTTGGGTTGGTCTAATAAAAGATATCAAATTCACCCAAGGAACCTTGTCTACGTAACTTTTAGTGAAGCATTGGATGCACTGTCAAGATGCTCAAGAAGGCTAGTTTTGTTTTATGAATCTGAAAAAGATGTGTATATTTAATTTTAATGACTGCAAGACTAATGAAACATCTTTTGATCATTTTTGCCTAGTATGTTGTGCTTTTTATACATAATAGATGATATAGCAAATTACACATAAATAAATATAACTTTATTGGAATGTGCATTATGTTTCAAACTGAATAATATAACCCTGGGCCCTAATATATTAGTAAAGCTTCTAGTTTCTTTTTAACTGGAGAAAAATATATATTGTGTTATATGTGATAATACACTATACCATCCCTACCCTCATTTTCAAAGTTGTAGATCTGCCCATAGGGAAATCAGATAGGATTTATCATATATTTAGAAAAACCTTCTATACAGCAAGAAATATATAGAGTGACACATGTTTTCTAGCAGTAAGTGCTACTTATTCTAAGCACCTATTGATCATTACAACACTTCTGGCTTTATTTGTTAAAACTCATTTGGATTTGTTTGGCCCATTGAATTTGACCTCAGTGCATCACTAACTACCCAAACAGTGAACCCAAACAATACTGAAAGATGTTCAGTCATACATAAAGAACTGGCAAATACTGAAGCAGGGGTGCTTAACCCCTCAGCCCATGGCACTGTTATCTGGACTACAGGGTTCTCCAGATCTGTAGAGCCCTGTGAGCCATGGCCCTGTATACCAAGATCAGGCATGCAGTGTGGTGTGGGACCCAATCCTGGTGTGCGAGAACTGGATGGGGGTAGCATAGGGTCCCAAAGCCTAATTCCAACTCAGCAGAAGCAGCATGGGGCCCCTGAGACTGATTCTATCACAAAGGGGCAGTGCAGGACCCAATCTGGCCCACAGATGAGCCATACACTATTTATCTGGCCTGCAGGGCCAAAACCATTAGCACCACTGCACCGGAGCCCTACATGGAATGCAGGGTCCTGATCAGATTTATTTTGATGTCAGGTGTTTGAACATAGCATGAAGGTACAATGTAGTCTGCTGTCACTACTAAATCACACTGTCAGGTAATAATTGTTAGCACCAAAGGTATAGAAAGGAGTTGGAATCTCTAAGCATAGGATATTAAAGACCTGCATAAAGAACCTAAGGAAAATTAAGCCCTAGGTAGAAAGTTCAGGCTGAGGTTTTAGGTTGAATTATCAATCAAGCCCACACATGAGAAAGGGGAAAATTTTGGATTATACAGGACATGCATTGCACCAGGAAGAAAATTACACCTTATGCAGTCCTATCTTATGCATTTTTCCATCTCCACGTCCAAATACATAAATTTGCATTTTTAATCATGTTTGCTTTATAGAAATGAAGAGCATGACATAATGAAAAATGGGCAACATTTAGAAGTATTGCTAGCAACTGTTTTTAATTTATTTCCCCAAGGCCCAACCCACTCTAATCAATACGGGCACTGTTTGCCAACAGATATCTCTCGTGCTTAGTACGAAAACAAGAGCGCTCCCGGCTTTTTGGGTTATAAAAAGTGAGTGCAAGCTAAGAGCTGCATTTTCTAACGGGTGCCTTGAACCTAAATGTTTGAAAGCTACTGGACTATGTTTTTTGCTCATAAATGCTATGTTGCTTGCTCACCCATTCATCTTCCAACATTCAGTGAAAACTTACTGTGCTGAGATGATGAGGTTGAAGAGATTTGTAGGTATTCTCAGGAGGGAAAAAGAAAGAAAAGATGATTCTCTAGGGCTACCTTCAGATGTCATTGTTGTAGTGCTACCAACTTGGTACAAAATTTACAAACAAAAAATAAAGTGCTATGGGCAGCCAGATGTTCAAAGCAGCCTGGCTGATACATAAAGGAATGCTCTCCACTCCAGGGGCAAAAAGGAGGGCCCCACACCAAGGGGAGCCTGTCAGTGAGCTGAATGTGCTCACTGACAGGCTTGCGAGTTCAGTTCCCAAGCAGCCCAGAAAGCCAGCTGGAGCTCATCTTGGGGTGCCTGGAAGCCTTTTAAGTTTCCTGGTACTTTAATGGACTGCTGATTTTCACATACCCATTAAAGTTCCCAGATTGCAGACAACCACCACACTCTTGCTCACATGGAAAAAGTGAAAGGGCTTTCTATGAGCCTCCAGTGGAGATCCACCCCCAATCACCCTACCTCCTCCACTTACATAGCCATAAGGATGTGTGTAAGGGGGGAGGGGGAGAAATCCCTGCAGGTGGCAGGAAGAACTGACCGGGAGCACAGACAACCCCCCACCCTTGCAATCCAACTGGGGCCGTTCCTGCTGGCCAGTATGCCCACTTCTTGAGCTGCAAGCATGTCATTTAAAAAAGGTGGAAAGTGAGGAACAGAATAAAGATACAACCCATGGCAAAAGTACTTAAAGTTCTTGGATAGCTTTTCTAACTGACGCAAGTTTAAATTTCTGGTTGGTAAATTAGTAGAAGTAAAACAGTGCAAATGTCTGTGGTAAGTTTTACCCTTGTTCTTCAATAGATTGTTACTACAATTGTACCTCACTTATTTTACATAAAATATATCTTACAATTACTAGGGGAAAAAAAAACCGTTTCATTAGAAACATTTTATTCTGTTTGAATTGAATGTGGTACATGGGAGGGGGGAGTGCATGTGTGCACACAGTCTTTTCAAAAGGAGGAGTCCTGGGAGAGAGAGAGCTTTCCATTTTACATCTGTATAGATTTTTTTTTTTTTAAAAGTAGCAGCAGCAAGCTGCCAAACTTAGCATCTTATACTGAAAGTATTTAAACAAAATGTTTTGCTGAAAACCAAAAACAAGCATCTGTGGGCATAAATAGATTTTAAAACTGTTTGAATAAACATGCTGATCTTTTCACTTCTGGAAGCAAGGGACGAGGCCAGTCATCTGAGCAGGTGTCTTAACACAATCTGACAGAGGAGAAAACATAGCTGAGGACAGGTAAAAGAAATATAGGCTTTTCAGCTTGTTTTTTTTCATCCCAATACTTAAACTTCCCTCCAATACTGCTGCATGGGCACCCACAGGAAGACCATATTCAGCTGTAAGTAATGGGTGGTTGAAAACCTCCAACTGAGATTATAAAGCAGCTACAGGTCAGTCGCATCTTATGCAGGGGTTACGTTCTAAAGTCAGCGCGTAAGGCGAAAATCACATATAGGGAAATCGCGTATTACCATGCCAGCGGTGACTGCCTCTGCCTCCCAAACCTCCCGCTGCCGCCATGGAGCTGTGCGGCTGCCGGCAGCGGCGCAGCGCGGGGTGGTGGTGGGGATGGCTGCGTGCTGCCCAGCCACCACCATGCTGCCACTGCTGCCGGCCACACAGCTCCGGGCACGCGTGCAAACTCAAGCCCCGCCCCCCCTCCCACCCCACGTATAGTTGAATTCGCGCAAGTTAAATGCGCGTATGATGGGACTGACCTGTACTTGGGACTAGACTCCCCAGGTCTTTCAGAGAGACGTACAAAAAATAAAACAAGAACAAAACCCAAGCCACTTACTGGCTTCGCTGTAGTTTTTGCCCAAGTATTCCAGGCACTGGCAGAAATATATATATATATATTTTTTTTTTAAACGACGAAGAAAAACATCAAGCTCAGAATATCTATCTGCCAAACCAATGGACCACACACAGCCATTAAACACCGCACAGATCAACAGAATTAAGACACATTCATTTCTGTTTCAGAAATATTTCAGTTACAGCAAATAGTTTAATAGGATTTCACTTATACAATAAATAAGATTTTCCAGGAGATCAAAATTTAGTTGTTTAATTATTTAGAAAGTTAATGGAAATTTTCACAATGCCATTTTTATTTACATGATTTACTGTGAATATTTTAAATACCAGTTCATTTTAAGCTGTACAACACCCGAATGTCTAGCTCTGCACTCATCTAGCAGGAACTGTCAAAATATCTCTAACCTGGAAGCTGTGCATTTTAAGGAACTCAGACCATATCAGGTTAGAGCTGGACTATCCAGCTGTAATTAAATGAGGCTATTCATAGAAGCCTCACATTTTACTGATCACTGCAGAGTAAAAATTATGAACTGTGGCTTACCTGGTAGAAACAGTGCCTTTTAAATTAGTAATTCTGCTTAAGCCATAAGCAAGCCACCCAACGCCAAGAGATTTGCCTGTAGTAGTTAAATCATGGTAGAACTGATAGTCCAGCTTACTGAATACCCGGTTGTGCCCTCCAGTTTTAAATGGCACAAAATAAGCTTCAGTAATAAATCACTACTTTTAATGCTGTAATTCCCAACAAATAGCATGGACATTGCACCTTGAGCCATCATTAGTGAAGAAAACGCTGTTTCTTCTCTCTTTTTTTTGGTCACATGAACTTGCACTTCTCATTTGCATTCTCAAGACATTTTACAGTGATATTAAATAACACTTTAAAGAGCGTTTGACATTCATAAAAGTTAACTTCAAAAGAAAGAAGGTTCTTGTTAAATAGAGCACTGACTCTTTCCATATATTTATTCATTAGAGGAAGTCCATGAAAGACTAAATGTTTTAAACATTAGTTCCACTGATAGTTATAATTGTAATTTAAAAATAAAGTTGTAATTTGTATACAGTTTGATCAAAGCTATGGTTTCAAAAAGCAGTTTTATACATTCTGTGCAACGTCCTATTTAAGTGCATATGTCCATGTCTTCAGTTAAGCAGCTGCAATTGAGGCATCATCTCCTTGTCGACCTTGTGGCTTTAAAAGGAAAAAAGGTGAAATTTTGTAAACAAATCAAGTTAAACACTGTTACAGAATTCATCTAGCAAATGTTCACAAATAAACAAGACGCTACACTATATACCAGTAAGGCCAGACCCTTCCTACCTTCAGAGCAATTCAAATGGCAACACAACATTTATGTTCAAATCCCAAGCCATAAGAATCAATGCTTAAGAGGGGGCCTCTAACCCTTGTGACTGTCCACTAAATTCCAAGGGCATGGGCCTCATTCACATGTCTGAATAGCTCCCAACACGAGCCTGTACCCAATTAAAGCTTGCTGGGTACTACTGTAATATAAACATTAAATTGATATGAAGATTCAGTGCATGAAATATGAATAGTCCTGGAAGGTTCCAGGAGGACTTTCAAATGGAATTCTATAGGAAAAGGAATATTTTAGAAAAGAAATGCAACTGCACCAGATCATTTAAGAAAGAACCTTGGGGTTTGGTGAAGCCAAAGAGAAGGAGAGACAAGAAATAAAATCCCAAAGAGGTTCTCTTGCAAATGCTAGGTGTGTTCACAGCTCCATGCCTGAGGGTAGCAGACCTTTGTGCTGACCTAGCAGCAAGTCTTGGCGACTGATATAGGAGAGATTGATTGACAGCACCTATGAAAAATAGATTCCACCCAGCTCTTAGCTGCAATAAAATAGAAAAATGCAAAACCCGTTTGCAAGGAACAAAGGATTACAGATGTTAGAACAAGCCTCTCAAACACACAAATGAACTCTTCAGGCTGCTCACTCTCTGCTTAAGCTCAGATTGAAAAGGTTAACAATACTCTGGATTAAAAAGCAACAGGGCAAGTTGAAAGAGTAGTGTTCTGGGTGAACTGCTTTAAAACAAATAGGCAAGGGCCCGAGAGAGTATGCAGAAGGCCATGAAAAGCAATCACCAGTCACAAAGTCTACGTAATATTGGGGAATATTACAGATGTCATATATTATTTACACTGAAAATTTCCAGCTTTAAAAGTCATTTAGTGTTATGTGGATGTCAGGCTCTCTCTGAACCCAATACCTAATCACATACTGAAAATCCCATTTCACTGTATGCAATCAATTCTTTCTTTAATTTGTTAACTGTAACCTAATATTATCATTGTATTTGTATCATTCTTGAAACTGGTAAATATTTTAACCACCAAGACGCAAAATATAGAAGGAACCTCAATTCTAGCTGAGACTAGAAGGACAGTATTTATTACTATAGCCTGATTTCAACATACAGTTGCTAATATAGTTCCCACTGCTACAAAATATGTGCTGCAAGAGCTGATTGCCAATGGGCCTCTAGGTATATGCAGTAATTTGCCTATATACACTACACAATTTTGCAAAACAAGTCAATTCTGTTTATACTTAACTGTCTAAGCAAGTTAACAGCATGGAGTACAGATAGAGCAGATATCTTCAAAAGCAAGGCAAATCCCAATAATTTATTTAACAACAAGCAGCCAAAAAGTCTCCCTCAGAACTTTACCTTTACAAAAATGTGCGTTGGTATGAATCGTCTGAGCAACTGATTGGTGAAACTTGGGAACCGGAGCAAGTTGATACTGAGCGATGGTAATTGCTGATACCCAGCCATAAGAGGGTAGAAGTTATACAACATTTCCTGCCGTGTACCTGGGAGGATTCTCAATCGTATCTAAAAATCACAAACAGCCCCAGAAAGAAGGACTATAAGACATATTACTCAGTCTTTACAGTTATACTAAAAAGTTAGAAATAGTGTTTACAACTACTTTCCTCTACTCGATTTGTCTGAAACTCTTTACAAAGTATAATTCTTCTTTTTTCAACATGCATGCATTATATGACAACAGATGCCTGATGAGATTTATTTTCAGTCCTTCTTACATTTAAAAGAAAAAAGTGTGGATGTGTGCTCTCTTCCAGATATATTTCTCCTATTCTTCAGTTTGTACAGCCTTAAAGATTAGTAACTTGAGGGTGACTTGATCAGTTTATAGTAGAGTCCATACTAAGCTCACATGATACAGGGTAACATCTGAAGTACAAAGTAGTACAAACGTGAAAGAAAGGTAGAACATTCATAAACCTAATCTTGGTTGGAGATGAGATGCTTTACAGACTTGTCAGTATTTTGAAGCAAATATTTGGGTTTTATGAATATTTTTCATGGGTATATTACATTATATATAGTATTCAGTGTTTCTTTTAAAAAAAATGCATATTGAAGTCTGCAAGAACAGCTGTGCAAGTCCTCAGTACCATCAGGTTAAACAAACAGGGGTGAGGATGATGAGATTTTGTACCTGTTTTAAACCAGAGAACATGAAGGCATCACTGGGTTCCACTGATACTTCCACATCCTGGACCAAACTGGTCTTGTTTTGCAAGTGATATCTGATTGGTAAGGATTCTCTGACTCGCCCAAATGAAGGCAGATCTTTGGAGACAAAACAAGTGACCTCATAGACAAACAGATCCATCAGCTTCTCATAAAAAGTCATTTTGCTCAAAGGCATTAGACAGATCTAAAGAGGCACAAGAGAGATCAATACATCCTTTGATTTGTGACATCTGATCAAAAAGCTCCAGAAAAGCATACCTGGTATCTAGTGCAACGGCACAGAGCATAAAAATATATACATTTTAAAACAGAAAGGAGTAACCATGTGACTAAATGATATCAGACAGCTTTGTCATTAAAAAAAACAACAACACAACATTGAATAAAGAGAATTTTTACCAGATTACTGTAGTAATCACAAGGATAGTTCTATTTATCATGGTATGACTGATCTGCTCTATGGAGGAGATAGCATACCAGCACAGATTAGAATAAACATAAGAGGTAGGTAACTGCATGGTTTGTGAAACATGAACCAGACTCTTCCCTCCAGTGTTACTCTTGAACAACTGCAACACTGGAAAGGCAAGAGTTTACTTGTAATCAGCTGCTCCTTCTAGCCTCCTTTTCCTTAAGAAGCTGTTGGGGCTGGGTGGATGCAACAACGTTTTGTAACAGGAATATAGAGGAACCAGTTCAGCAAAACACCCAGAGAGATCTGTGCCTTTGTGATCCCCCAGTATGCTTTGATACAGTAGAAAGAACTGAATCATCTAACTGTTCCCACTCCTACTCTACACTGGAGTGGGAAGAGCCTCTCCCAAACCACTGTGATGTGGAGTTACCCTCACTGGCCTCAGAAAGCATCCAACAGTGCCCTCCTGTTTTATACTACAGCAAATTAGAAAACCTCAGGCACAGAAGCTATAAAGCTTTACTGCCACTTGTGGGGTTGGGGGGAGAATGAAGCGAGGGGAACCTACACATATTTCTACTTTCCCCCCCCCCATGAAAGAAAAAAAAAAAGATACAGTTTTCAGTAATAAAAAAGGGGTGGGATGTATGTATTATAAAAGCAAAATTCCAGTCCTGGATGCATTTTTGGGGCTTCTACAGACTTCACAGGGGAGCTCTATGTATGCTGCCCAGAACAGAAATTGTCACCAAAATATTTCAAGCGTGTATTAACATTACCTGCATTGACATGGAGTGGAATGTTCTCTACAATCACATGTGGCAGAGTGATCACAGTGCTAACAACAGGTACACTGTCTGCAGCTGAACTCCTATGAAAAGAAATATTATGTATTTGGACTGCATTTGGATTTTTGACACCGAGTCATTAAGTCAACAGAAAAGTGAATCAAGCAGCAAACTAATAAAGCAATGCTTGCAGCAATCCTAGCAGTGCAGTAGTTGAAAGTTAGCTTAATAAAAGAAATGCAATTAATTTGGGAATTATAATCACTATGCTAGGTGATGACAGGCAATGTTCCAAAATGTATTTTGGTTAAAGTTCGTCTAATACCAAAAAGGGTTCACAACACAAACATATATATATTTATCTGTTTAGTTTTCATATTTAATTACACATTTGGACACAGAAACCCATGAATCAAGAAAGGAAATAAAGAGTTTGTTTTGTTTTTCAAATTTGACCATTTAAAAAAAGTTTTACTATATCTGAACAGGTTTTTAAGAAATTTGAGTCCCACCTCCCATCCCGTGAAATACTTCCTTGTTTCTCTTCCCCCCACCCCCACCAGCTATTTGGCATAGATCAAATCGATGGAAAGGTAATAAAATTCACATACAGCTATTTCAGTTAGAACCCATTTTATCAGCATGAACACTTTTAAAAATGGCTCCTAATGCATTTACCCAAGAAGGGTTTGCCATGCTTATCACTTGAAGAGTAAAGAACCCAGACAGACTACTTTTAAAACAAAAAGCCAAGGGATAAGTTACCTCTTCCAAGAGATAATGTAACGCCCAGTAGCGACTCCACCTTGACTGTCAGTAATGGGAGGGCAACGAAGGCAAAAGCATTCACTAGCACTCTCACCTGTCTGTAAAACAACTATCAGCAATATTTTGTTTAATTTTAAAAGCTATGGGGTATAAATTATAAAAATTCATGCAGAAACCAGGCCAGATATAAAAGCCCAACACATTCCAAATACCCAGAACTTACACAATACATTCAGCCTGAAGAATCCTTATACATGTACAAAACATTAAACTTTGAGAGGCATCCACAACTAAGGAAAAGGGGATCGTGATGAATATGTTTACCCTGGTAGTTAGCATCTATCCTTTTGAAAAGAAGTATGGGCTCTCTAATACCCAGGATAAAGCAATCTCCAATTTCAGGTTACATGCAGAGGGGTAAATAAGCACAGTAAAACAGACTGAGATTTGTTGTGGCACAAGAATTCAAAGCTTGTTTTCATTTTGTTGTGTGTCAAAAAGTACAAATTTCAAGATTTTCCACAGAAACTTTTCCAAATGAAAGCCAAGCTGGAAATTTAAAAGTTTCAAAAACAAAACAGTTTGAGTTATTTTCACTAGAATATCAAGTAAGAGAAGTTGTATTTGAACGAAATACATATTGAAATATGTCGTATTTTTTAAGTCCCAGTTAGAGTAGCAGGTAGTAAAAATAAAGAGCTGAACAGTGTTGTCTTGGACTGCCCTAGACATTGGTTTGCATGAGGGTCAAAAAATCCCGACTCAAGTGGGAGCCTTGTAGCTGGAGATGGCAGGCAGTCTGGAGGAACCACTGTTGCACAGCTAGACTGGACTAAATAAATGTACTCAAATCTTGTTTGATCACAGAAACTAAGCTGGTTTGGCCAGGCTAGCACTCAGCCTAGAGACCACCTAGGAATGTCATATACAGTTAGTGACAAGGGAAGTCTGGAGTCCCCTGGCCAAGTAGACAGCGGGGGAAAAAGAAAAGAAAATCAAGAAACCTAGACAGCCCACTCAGCAGCCATGTGGCTGGAGGCCAGGCTGGCACCAACCCACACAGTCAACCAGCCTGCCTGGTCTTCACTAAAGTTTTAGTGGAATTAACATGCTCCCACAGAACCTTTTGATTCTGTTGAATTATCACTTTTCAACAACATTGTTTTGTCACAGTATTTTTAACCAGCTTCCCTATATTGTGCTCACTCAGCCTCAGAAGGATGAGGAAAAGTACTAGATAAAATATCTTTACATTTTACTAGTAAAAAGTGAGCATTAGCTCAGACAAGGATATATATACACAATTTTTCTTCCTAGGCTAGTCTGCAAATTCACTCTTCAGCTTTCTGTTTGCTATTATGTGCACAGACTAGTATACATTTCAGATCCTGCCTCTAGAGTGGTTAAGTACTTGCATTTCAAAAAGGCATAGGTAATACATTAAAGCCAAAATGATCAAATGTGTTTTCTTATAAAAGGCTTGGTAGAGCACTGTGCTCTTAGGTATTTCGCATGGATATCTAAATGGGTTTGTTTATTAAAATGAAACTGGTAAGAAAGTGTTTCAGATGTGTCTTTTTGGACTTTGGTGATAATTTGTTATTTTTTAAGTTAAATTTCCTTAATTTGCACTCTGGGTCACAGGTTGGCAACTTATAGCCCATGAAATGGTCCAATCCAGCCAATCCAGCCTGCAAAGATCTCATCCAACATGGAGGAAGTGGCGACAGGGAGCTATGCCAGGGGTTTTCAAACATTTTGGGTCAGTGTACCCCCGGCGGCCAGATGTGGAGTGGCGGCAGCCACCATGTGCAACCTTCCCCTGCTCCCGCATCCAGGCAGGCAGTGCCTGTGTGGAATGGTGTTTGATGGCACTCTGTCACCACTCAGCCGTGAGTACTCACTAGGACCTTCTCAAGTATCCCTGGGGGTACACATACACCTGGTTGACAACCTGCGAGCTATGCCATTTTACCCACCCCTCCTAAGAGCTCCCCTCCACTACAGAGCTTGCTCCTGTGCTGCATCTGTGCTTTCCTCACTGCAGAGGGGTCAGGTATCTACAGCAAGGGGGAGGACAAGCAGCTGGTCACTGGGCAGCAGGGGAAGACAAGGCAGAAATTCACAAGGTCTAGCCCCTGCCAACAAATGGCTGTCAACTCCTGCCCTAGCTGGTGTCTGAGACATTCAAAGCCAGAGATTATAGTAAATTTTTGTGTCTCCTTAAAATCAAGAGCAAAACACTGTTGCAATTTTACTGGATTTAACCCAAAAGAAAGAAGCTAGACCAAACCCAAGAGTTTAGGACATCACTGTATGGAGCCATAAACTGCCTTACATTTCCTCATAAAGCAGGGATCTGGGTTTTCCCATTTTCCATGGAAAAACAGAGAAAACACACAGATTTTCCCTTTAAGAGGAGAAACCTGCAGATAAAAGAGCTCTGCAGGGTGGCTGAGTTTCAGCCTGCAAGAGCTATTTGCAAAAGGGGAAGGGAAATCTCCAACCCTGCCTGGAGGGGAAGGGAGGAAGGGCAGGGCCTGATGCTCGCAGTTACCAGAGGCTGCTTCAGGCTCACTCTTCTTGCTGGAGGTAAGGGGGGGTTGTGGGGCAGGGTGGTTTGCAGCTGGCTAGGCACTCGAGCTGGGAGTAGGGGGAATGGGTTTGCAGCCTCCCCACTCCTAGCTGGAGTGCCTGGCCAGCAGCAAACTGCTCCTGCCTGCCCCCACCCCAGCCAGCTTGGACACTCTCTGGCCGCGAGGGGCAGTTTGCAGCCAGCTGGGCACTCCGGCTCGGAGCAGGGAGGTTGCAAACACCCCTCCCCCTTCCCAGCCGGAGTGCCTAGGGGGTTATAAACCCTGGGTCACAAATGCTGTGCTCCCTGCCCTGCTGCCCTCCCCCAGGCCTTCTGGAGCACAGTGTACGCAACTGGCGCCGCAGGGCACAGAGGGGACATGCAGGAAAGCTGCTTGTTGCTGCAAGCTTGATGTTACCCTGGCCATGCTTCCCCTGTGCACATGGGGGTAGCGCAGGGTTGCACCCCTCGCTGCTGCCCCCACCTAAGGGGAAGTGTGGCTAGGGCAGTGCTGAGCTTGCGGCAGCTGGCGGCTTTCATGTGCATGCCCCCTGTGCACTGCAATGCTGGGTTGCACACGCTGTGCTCCAGAGGGCCTGGGAGAGGGCAGCAGGGTGGGGAGCATAAGCCCACAGCGCACACCTGCCCTTCCCCCACCCCCACAGATCTGGGGGGCACAGATCCCCTCTGCCCTCCAGGAGTGCACACTACCGCTGGGAGCCAGCCCCACCTGAGCCCATAGTAGAGGGGGAGCTGGCTCATGCTCCTCCTGCAGTAGCTGCTGCTTTCCGTTGGGGGCAGGAAGCTGCAAACCTGGGTTCCTGGCCCCATAGCCCTGGCAGCTGGGGCCCCCTCTGGCAGGGCTGTGGGCACAAGCAGAGCAGGGAGGCTGTAGGGGGCATTTAATTTTAACCATGGATTTGATGGTTTCCCAACAGTTAAAAAAAAAAAAAAAAAAAAAAAAAGAGAATTTGTGATTTTTTAAAATCACAGAAAACCGAGATCTGTGCTCATAAGAGATCCCAATATCCCCTTTCCAAACAAACAGCATAATGGTACTTAAAATAAGGTAAAGAAATTAACTACTGTACCAAAAACATGCTTTCAAATGTAATTTACAATTGTTACTGCCTGGGAGAAGAGTTAACAGCCACTTCCTGAAAGTGGTAGCAAGCAAATATGCTTATCTCTTCAGTGAGTCATTTCTAACTTGTTTTCTGTACAATGGTCTTTATGTCAAATGAGATTATCCACTGCCTAAATTAGATCTTGCATTTTTTTCCTTCTCAAATACCCAGGCATAACTCAAGCAGGTACAGATGAAGTTTCTCTATTTCAACTTTTTTTCTCTCTCTCTAAACCTTAGCTACGAGTGACAATATTACTTTTGATAGTGTTGACAAATTAATTAGAAGTTTGTCATGTAAAAAAGTGAATACAGTACTATACTGTACAGTATACAGTACTATACAGCATATACATTTTCTTTCCAATCCCTAACCCATGCAAAAATAATTATTCTTATGAAACAAGAACAATATAAACTCTTACCATTCTCCACATAAGATTCCAGTTGATCCACTGATATCATGGAAGCTGAAAGCTGTAGCTGGCTATTGACAATACTGAGAGGCCAAGGTGAAGCACTCAGAATGTCTGTCATTAGTAAAAAGGGTATGTCTGCAAAAACTCTGTCCAAGTGTTCAAACTGTTAAAAGACAACATAAAGAAGGTGTCGGTCACATCTGTCCACTTTGATGCTGCAGAATCACAGAAATTCAACAAAATTTTGGGAACATACCTTTGTAGAGACATATTTGACTGCAACATCAAATGGAAACACAGTTTCTATAGTTACTGTTTCATCCTAAACAGAGAGAAAAAGAGTGACATGATTCCATTTCAAGTCTGGATACTGACATTATACATAAAACAGTTGCTGCTACTGGGTCTCAAATTCACTAGTGATATCACCAACCTTTCCCAGGCTACTGTTCCTCTCAACCCCTCCCCTTCATAAGAAACATTTAAAAACAAAAACCTATCAGCCATCAATACTGGCAACCACAGAAATCAACATTTTCCTTTTTTTAGATAGGTTTATGAAGTAATTCATCTAAAACCTGTGGGGAGGGAGAAGGGAATGATTTGGTAGCCTTTTCATTATATGCCAATTCTGAAACAAATTTTACTGATATAGAGCAGGGATTGGCAACCTACACACAGGCATTTGATCCAGCATGTGGACATGGGGCTTCTGCTGCATTTGGTGGCCAAGAGCTTCTGCTGTAGCAGGAGCTTTCTCAGTACTGCCCAAAAAATCAGAGGCAGCAGGAACTTTCCCCATGCCACCGTGGGAAAAAGCCGTGGCAATGGCCGAGTCCTGGCATTCACTGCCTCTGACCAGAACTGGTTCACTTTGGCAGCCAAAAAGAAAGAGGTTGCCAATCACTGCTATAGACAACTAAGAAAGCATAAAACTATTCTGTTAGGAATATGTCATATTAGCATTCAATAAAAAGAAAAAAGTCACTTGTAGATGGTACACTTGTTCTAAACAAGCATTCCCTAACAAATCCAATTTAAATAATCTCAAAATGCTACAATTTTATTAAAAAAAAAATCCTGCCTATACAACTAGTCAAAATAATATTAAGAGAAACTAGAAACAAGAGACATTAGAGAAATGAGTTTTCTTTGAGAATTCCTTTACTTCATATGTATATCAGACAACAGGATAGAGAAGAAGCCTTTTCAAAAACTAGCAAAATCCAAATGTTAAGGCAGGGGTCAGCAACTCCCGGCATGTGTGCCAGAGTATGGCGCACGTGTGCCAGGTTGCTTGCACCAGGTGGCTGGGAGGCTGCAAGTCCTGATGCAAGCAGCTTGTGCTCTGTGGCTGGCAACAGCTGCCCACAACCCAAGCTCGCTGCAGCCAGGAGGCTGCAAACGGTTGCACTGGGCTCTGGAGCCCTGGTTGGGCTCTGTGACAGTGGCAGCAACTACACACGTGTCTGTGGGGACAGCATGGGAGGGACCCAGAGCAGCGCAACCCCAGTCCCTTCCCCACTGTCCACCCAGTGGTGCATGTGCAACTACTGCCGTCACTAAGCCAGTACCAGTACTCCAGAGACTGTTGCAGCTGTTTGCAGCCTGCTGCAGCTGCCCATAGCTCAGGCCAGCTGTGGCAGGCAGCTGAAAGGCTGGAAACAGCTGCACCGGGCTCCAGAGCCCTTGGTTGGGTTTCTTGCTGGTGTGGCTTCACACACACCTCTTGGTGGACAGCGGAGGACAGCCATAGTTGCACTGTCCCAGGCCCCTCCCCTGCCATCTGCCCAGAGGCACGCATGCACCCGTTGCTGCCATAGATCCTGGCACAGCTGTTTGCAGCTTCCTGACCACCCGCCACAGCCGACCCAGGCAGCTGCAACAGGTGGCAGACAGGCTGCAAACAGCTGCACCAGGCTCCAAAGTCCCAGCACTGGCTCCATGTCAATGGTGACTGCACATGCACCTCAGGTCACAGGGCAGGGAAGGGGCTGGGTCAGTGCAACCCCGGCCCCATCCTCCACTATCTGCCCAGAGAGGCACATGCAGCCAGCATTGGGGTGTTTTTGGCACTCTGGCCCCACTGTTAGGGAATAGACAGGGAACTCAGGATTTGAAGTTCTTTTCTCCTAAAATTAAGTAGATATTGATTTGACAGTGTCCCCACAGTTTCAGTCAGAGCACCAGATTTGTCAAACTGGAGTACATGGAATTCCATTACTCCAAGTATATAATCCTTTTCTGCTGCAGTATTAAATTTGTTCATAAACAAATTTATATTCTTACACTTGCCAGAAACAGCATCACCTCAAAATATCATTCACTGTATGTCCACCTACATTTCCTCCATCTCTCTTCTCCTTTAACCTTGTCCCTTGAGCCTTTCATTTTTTCAATAGGAGCTGCTAACAAAGCAACATAATTCCCCAAGTAACCTCCTTTGGTTTTGCGTTTTGAATTACTTGTCAAAGAAGCACGGTGTACCTTTCTTTCCATTCAGAAAGTAATCCTGTCACATCTGGGGAAAGTACTTCTTTCAGAATGCAACCTGAGTTGGGGTTTCTCTTTGATATAGATCTGACAGCCCTAAGTGTTGCACTTCCACTCTGGATATTCGGTACATTTAATGCCAACATGAAAATGAATAAGTGTAAAATACCTGACCATGTCACCCAATTACTCTACTTGGTAACTTCATTTAATACCATCCTACTATTTGCACCACTGATTTTCATATTCTAGGAATTCCCCATTTCTTAGAAACATTTCAGAATGAACAAATGTGCAATGGAAGGTCCACCCAAAGACTGCATCGGAAGCAACTGCTGCACTTAATTCATCATACCCTGTGACACTTGCAGATGATTTCTTTTTCTTCAACAACAGCATTGATTAAGTAGGAGACATAAACAAGAAACATCCTTGTACCAACTGTCCCACAACGAATGTAAACTTCTTTTTCAAGCTGTAAAATAAAAGAATGAAGTAAAAAAAGACAATATTGGTCACTTCACTGTTGTTCACCTACTACTTACAGTACTAGACTGGAATGATCACCAGGTGTTATTTGATGCAACAAAATTGCAATTTATCAGCTGTTAGTTCAAATATTCATGAGTTTTACTGTACTGCTCTTATCTATGCAGGTCAGGTAGGAAGACAATTAATTTTAGTGCCTGCTATTAACTTCTGTCTTTCATGAACAGGAATACTCCCTTCCTTACATCCACCAAAAAGTCAGCACACGTTAAGAGATATAACACTCAGGCTGCTGACAAGTACCAGTGCAGCCACCATTCACTTATAGAAGCTACACTGGTTCCAAACTATTTGCCATTTCCTAAATTAGACTTGACATTTCAAATTCAACTGACAACCGGTTTACTTAAGTACCCTAAACTCACTCTCCTTTGTCAGAATGGGGAATTTAGAGAGCTTCATAAACTTTTCCTTCTTTTCAGCTTCACATCACAGTATCAAACCTCTTTACTACCATCTATTCAGTACTAGGCTTCATATCAAAGGTGGCAGAAGCATAGCCTAGCCCTGTGAAAGCAATTTCTCTGCAATTTTTCATTGTATATTTATGTTAAATACTTCCCAGCTGAGATCAACCTTCTTGGTTAATATTCAGTTAACAGGAACTAGGAGCCAGTAGTACCCATTCCCAGCACACAGCTCAGACCCTGTGAACTGTGATCCAGTCCATAATACACTAAAACATAAAACAGCAACAGAGTCAGCCCCCAGGTAAACTAACTACTTTAAGGCTATCCATATGCTGGTCATCATATCTAAAGCCCTTCTAAATACAATATGCCTATCTTTCTAGCAGCCAATGCACATTTTCAGGTTAACTAAGAAACATTTCCTTAATTTGAGTCAAAGGAGTCACTCAAGAGCATCACCTTTTCTCCTGGCTGCAAATCTCCTACTGGAATATCAGGAAGTAATGCAGGGTAGGAGTCATCACACATCTCTGTCCCATGAAGGGTCACGTGGGTTTTCTGTGTCAGATTGGCATCTTGCCCTATGATAAAAATATTCTGCTTTTACACCCACAAATGATTTGTTTTAATCATTTATGTCACCTACTGCTAGTAAATAGGTATTATGTATTTATCACAAAAAGCTACATTAAGAATCATAACTGCTACTGGAAATACGCCTCAACCAAATGAGAAAGCAAAACATAAACCAGAGTACAATGGCTTTCATTAATTTGGATGATTATATGGCTTATATCTGTTATAACATTTTCTAACTCTGTCTGGTCTATTTCAAATAGAACAGTCAGAAGGGCAGGAATTGGCCCTAAATGCTACCCTAAAACACCCAAACTATTATTGCGTCTCAGAAGATTTTTTTTTTTTTTTTTTTGGAAACAGACTGATGGTTTGGCAACCAATGCCAATGGAGAGGAGAGGTAAACACACAAGTCTGAAGGGAAATGTTACTGTGAACAAAATATACATCTTTAGTGTCTACTGCCAAATAAAATAATATTAAACTAAGTTTCAAATAATTTTAAAAACATATTCTTCCTTTAACACATGTAAACATATATTTTTAAAGCTCATGGGAATCAGTCACTCAGGCTGGAGTTAAGGATTTACAAAGATCATGCCATAGTCTGAAAAATCCCAGAAGTTGTGTTTTGTCAAAACATCATGGCCACAGAAGACAGAGCCTTTCAATGATAGAAAAATCAAATTTCAGCTCCCCTTTTAAAAAACCAAAAAACCAAAAACCAAAACACAAAAAACTAAAAAAACAAAAAACAAAAACAAAACAAAAACCCACCACACAAATTAGCAAACCCAGAAGGTTGTCAGATATCAAGTTAAGATTAAAAGGTCAAGAGAGCCTTGATTTTAAGCCTCTACCTTTATTTCAGTGCATCTAATTCTATATGAAACGATATTAAAATGATAGGTAGAAGCATTTTCACAGTTATTACCAGAAAGCAAAAATATTTCAGAACTACCACCGTTCATTCTGGATGCTACTAGTACCAACGGGTAGAATATCCAAAATAGAAAGCCCAAACGAGCAAGTAACTATGGCCGCCTCTTCACATTTCAGGTACTGAGCAATGAACTGAGACCAGCTACACATGCAAAGTCTCTCTCTCACCATTAGAAGGTCTAACCAGCTATAAAATTAGGTCTTGAAAATGTGTACTAAACTTTATAGCTGGTTGCTATCCAGCTTTAATTTGCAAGTGTAATAGGGTCTGCCTTTACAGCTGGGAGCCCAATCTACTTATTGGGCTCCCAGCTGAAGAGGCCCCACAGCCACCAGGACCAAAAGTCCACAGCTGCAAGACTCTGTATCCCAGTGCCAGGGGGTTGTGGCCAGGATGAGTCCCACAGCCGCAGAACTCTAGGTCCAGTCCTGTTAGCTACAGAAATTTACTTGCTGATGCAGGGGGAGTCTGGGATGACAATCTTCCAGGCTCCTCCTGTAACTGGCAATAAAGCAGGATAGGATCTAATGCTGGATCCCACAATCATGCCTCCTGCCATATGTGTGGCATGGCAGGAGGCACAACTGTGTGATTTGCACATCACATCTTCACCTGAAGACCTAGAGGGGCCCCATGTGAAACTAACTGAACCCAAAATATATTTGCTGCTACTGTCCTTTTCTGGCCTGTAATGAACACAGACTTCAGTTCTGCTACTTTATTTCAAGTGGTTCAGGGCTGGATCCCAAGTTTCCCAGAAGAGCACAAAAGCATTATTTTTAAATGAAATGCTCATCTAGTTCTGTATTTGAAGCTCTCTGCACAGTCTCACACAAATAAACTTGAATAATTTTGAAAAGTCTAATAGACAATATAAAAGTAGACAGGGGCAAGTTTGTGTGAATGGGGAAAGGATTTCACTTCCCTCTCAAAACCTCCTTAAAAAACAGGTTTTTTGGGAAGCCTACAAAGCATCACCATATTACAGTACTTAAGCTGCCAAAACAGGTGAAATGGGACTTATTAGTTTCATCATACCCACCTATTTTAACTGTAACCTGGTCCTTTCACCCCCAATCCTACCTGGCTCTTAATTCACCTATCATGTTTTCTTTATACCCTAGAATTACAGGCAAGCTGCTGTCTGGAGCAGGGGCTGGGTTTTAGTTAACTTATACAGTGCCTAAGGGTGCAATAAGGTGCCACCTTGACAATAAGCAACATACCTGGTTTCAGCCCTGCAGTGAGCTTAACATCTTTGGCAATCGTTTTCTCATGTGACTGAACTGTCACAATCAAACAGTACATTTCATTAGTCAGGGCAGGAGGTTCGTGTCGGAGCTGAACAGAAATGTTTGGCACTCTTGAAATTATCCTTGCATCATACAAAAAAGAAAGCTCAGTTACATTTCTTTGGGTAAAAAAGTTTAATTCTAACTAAAGAGACTAATGCTGTATATTGCTGAAACAGTTCTGAGGGTGGAAGACAAGTGAATTGGATCTGAAACTCCTTAAAAAAATTGTAGTATGGAAATATTCTGGAACAAATCACATTAGAATTAACAGGAGGCTCAGCAAGTGTGAAGAGCTCACATTTCTGTGAGCAAATGAACAAAAAGCCCACAGCAAACATATGCTGTCATGAAGAATATATAATGGCCCTGAAAGCATCTATAGTTAGCATTAGTATGTTTGGTAATATAGCTTTTCAGGCCATTTTTGCATACTCAAATTGCTGTAAATAACTTCCTTGGTTATGCCAACAAAGCAAGTTTGAATATTTGGGCGAGATGCTTAAAGCAGAACTGAAGCTTGTATGGTTTGCCTTTGGGTTAGGTTAACCTGTAGATCTAGAAGAATATATTAGAGGTCTTTATTTCTTTGACAGATATAGAAATAACCAACTTAGGGCAATCAACAACAAACAAGTAATGGAATCTTGAAGAGCCATTTAATCTTTTATAGTCTGCTTGTATTATTTTTAAGCTTATTTGTTTTACCCCAATAAATATAATACATAGGGAAGATATGCATGATCTGCATCATCACACATTTTAGCTTCTGCTTACATAGTGCTTGCCTGAATAGTCAAGCTGTCCCAATGAACCTCATTATCTGGAAGTTTAGGTCGCCGTTTGAAGGAGCGGGCTGCCTGTAAGGCTTCTTGAGATGAAGCAGCATCTCCCCCTCCTCCCCGCCAATTCAAAATCACACATCTGCCAGTCTCACTACCCAGGATCAAATCCACAGAGGTGATCTGAAAAGAATTAATTCAAGCATGTTATAGATATCTGGGGGTTTTCTGGTCATTCTGCCAACATGAAACTCTAGTTATTTTGCAGTATATACAGCCGTTTCATATATATCACATAGCAAACCACAAAGGCTGTTGGGAGTATAGATGTCCAGGTCACTAGGTATGCAGATGTTCAACGTGCTGATATAAAGTTATTTGTATTTTTCACTTTTAAGTGTATGTCATGAAACTCACTGAGTTTGCGATTTGTTTTAGAAAAAAGTTATATAAAACTCCACAGCTGTTCAATACCAGGAGTCAACAGTGCAATTTTACTTTCAATTTTGGAATTACTTTTAAAAGCAATAGAAACCATAGATGAAAGACTGGTACATTAGTAGTTAGCATAGAACTAAAGCAGCTTTGGCTTAAGAAGAAAACAACATTACAGCAAGCAAAATTGTGAGACTAATTAACAAACCTCAATCTTCTTTCCCACATCTTCAGTTTTTGCAACAAATATAAAAGTGAACTTCCTTGTTTTACCAGGGACTAGACACATTGTTCCCTGGGATGACTGTTCCAGAATATCACTTTTCTGATATGCTTCTTCTACCACACAGTGTTGATTATATTCCTACAAGCAAGTGAGGAAAACAAAGTTGAGATTTTTAATATTTATAATTTTTTTTTTAAAAGGATATTGTACTGTATGTGGACAATGTATGCCAAATATGAACTACTGTTACCTCTTCATTACTTATCAGAGAACTATCCTCTTATGCTAAAACATTCTTAAACCCATCTTTCTGAATAGTCACTGATCAGAGGCATGTTCATAAGGAAGATTGTTACCCTAAATAGGACTATTAATTAAAATGTAATTGCCCTAGTGAATTTAGTAGAGAGATAAAAACCCTGACTCATTCTAGGGTTTCATATAAAATGTTTAATTTCAGGAAGGACATTTTCAGAGTTCTACAAGAGAAAAAAAATTGTATTAAAAGAAACATTGGAAATTTATCATGATGTTAGTCTAGTTCTTGGGAGAAAAGTAAAGGAAAAAAAAATTAACAGAAATAGAAGCTTTTCCAATTTGAAGTGTCAAAGTGGCTATTTTGCAATATTAAAACCACAAAAAGGGAAGTGCCATGAACCTTTCAAAATTACAGTAAGTGCTATTATGAGAAACTAACTGTCCTCTAACAAAAGCTCAAACAAAGAAAACAAAAATTACCTGGTTATTGAAGCTGACACATAGCTTAGAAAACCTGACAGGATGAGGACAATCGGCTTTCAAATATATATCAAACTGAACAGGGACATCAACGTGAAAACTTGGAGCAAGAAATTTTGCTTTGCATTGTACTAGAATTTAACAGAAAAAGATCTGTTACATGAACAATACTGTCCTGCTAACACTAAATTCCATCATAAATACCCTCTTCTTTAAACGCTGTGTATGACATGGATACATACAGCTATATCCTACATACATGTATACAGATGTGTGTAGATACACATGCATGTGTGCATATGTACACACACACACACACACACACACACACACACACACACCTTAAAGTTGCATCCACTTGTAAGCATATTAAAGGGCCAAAAAAATTATTACATTATTAAACCAAATTAATAAACAGGCTGTGCAAGTGGACCTACAGGGATTGTTGGGAAAGAGAAAAGTGACAAACAGAAAGCAAGGACACTTTTACTATGTTTGCAGATCATAGTGCGGCCTACATGCTTCACTGTACGGGCTAGATGAGTGGGTGGGTGAGAAATCAGGGTCATTTAGTAGATAGCTTTCTTCCCCATTCCTATGCCATTCTGGTTACAAAGCATATAACATATAGAGTCAGTGCAGAACTGAATTATCCCCATATTGGGCCTAGTATAACTTTAGCTGAAGTTCAGGGAACTTGTTTTTCAAATCCTGTATTGCTCTCAGGACTAGGTTTTGCTTAAGTTTCTTTGACTAAATTTCTTCTACTCCCAAAATATATGAGAAAAATATGGCTCAACGTTTCTAACCAGCTTCTCACTCCAGCAATGTAGGTGGCTTTAAGTGTATTTGTTGGCATAAGTCAGTGGTTCCCAATCTGCGGTACGCGTACCACCAGTGGTACACATTAACATAGTTATTGTAATTACTTTATATGACAAAAGTTTGCTGGTGATACTTAAGGTTTTAAATTGGTGGTGCACAATCTGTCAGAGTTTGGGACCTGCTGATAAGTGATGGTGCAAATTGGAATGAATTGGTTTTTGCACATTTATCTGAACATGGCTGTACTTCAACATTTGCTACTTACCAAATGGTACAAAATCCTGTACTTCTATTGTAAAGATATTGCTGCCTGCCAATGAAACTCGGTCAGCCCACAGCTTCTGTGAAGTTTTCACAGCAGAAGCATCACAATCAGGTTCAGGATCCGGGCTCTCATTCTGTACCCAAATATTAGATTACAAACATTTGCCAGATGCTGATATATCTTTTGAGAATAATTAAAGCAAGTTACATGTTATCAACTTACCATTAAAACTTTAATCAGATTCTTTTCTATCCTAGATTTCTGGTCCTCTTTCAGAGTGGATGCTAACAAACAGAATGAAGGAAAACAAAAAAACCCACAAAACAAAAAGGCAAAGCATCCTCATAATGCTGATTTAAAAAAAAAAAAAATAAAAATAAAAATAAAAACTTAAGTCTTTGAACTTCAAATCTGAGAATCCTAGAACTTGCATGAAAGACTTTACATGAACATTTTGGTATTTGCAAATAACAATTCTATTAATTCTTGAAGTCTTTTTTCTCTATTCTAAGACCTTCGTTTTATTCACACACAAATCAAGGTGAAGACAACAACTATGACAAAATAATCTTGAGCCAAACTCTTACACCTTGTTTTTGTAAGCGTTGCTAAAGGCTTCATGTAATTTTTGTTTATAAGGACAAGCAGCGTGGTTTGACACATTACAATAAAACCTGGTTAATAACCGTGAAGAGGGCAGGATAAGGGATATAAAAACCAAACACAGAAGAAGGAGCAAGAGTCCTCCCTTTATACAGGAGAAAAGATTTGGAATAATTAGTGAGACCATGCTAGTAAAAGCATAGACAGATTAGGACAAAGAAAGAACAAAGAGCTGAAAACACCTACTGTAAGGGCATCCCATGCTCCCAGGGCATCAAGGGGTGGGGGGAAATATTGCTGCACTATTAACAATAACAAGCAAAAAGGAAAATGCTTGGATTACTTGTGAAGACTACAATCTTCTGAAAGCAAAGTATGCAGTTTTTGGTTAAAAAAGTTTTAATTTTTTTTAAATGAAGGCTTGCATCATTTATTCCTCTCAAGACAACTGTATCATCCTGTTTTAGTGCAGCTGGGAATAGACTGGGAAAGTGGTCCAGACTAAATTAATGTACTGCATGCATGAGCAAGTAGTCTCTCTTTAGTCTTGTTCCATTACAAACTTTTTTCCAAGTGGTCAACATCTTTCAACTGTATTATTTTAACCTGGCAACTTTTGGTCACCAACTGAGAGTTATATTCATTGCATCTCCTCCACTGCCAGTCCGCTCTTGACTTGTGATGCTTTTAAGCTAAAAAAGCCCAGTAAGTTTTACTTTCAAAGTATAGAACTAAAAAGCCAGAAGTTCAGCCCTGGCATAAAATGATTTGGCTTCAAAGTAAGTGCTGAACTGCACCCACTTGCAGTGGGACATTTAAATGAGTGCAGATTGACAGATCACCTTAAAATATATGAAGTGATGCATCTCAACCACTACACAACTGTAAGACTAAAATGCACTATTTAGAGCAACATTTCCCAAACTTTTAATACCAAGGGCATACTTTTTTCTGGATCAAAATTGGTGGCACATCTACCTCACTCTTACACCCAAGAAGATAGGGTGTGCGTGCGTGGTACCACACACACACACACACACTTTTAAGTATGTAACATATTCCACTCCCCTGACAAAAGAAATCATTCCAATACTGTTAAAAAAAGCCAAACACATTTATTTAAGCAAAGATTTAGTCTATGCCAGTGTTTCTCAACCTTTTGCCTCAAGGCACCCCTCCATAACTTTTCTGAATTTTGCAGCCTCCCAGTAAAAAAAGTCAGTGAAATATCTAAATTCAGAAAAAAAGAGAGAAAGATACGGAGATGGGCCTTAAGGCTTTAAAAAAAACAAACAAACAACAAACAAACAAACCAATCACTGATGTAGCAGGTGACACAGGAGCAGCAGGGGCAAGACCTCATATTGCGGTGTCTTGCTCTTTCCACCACCTGCCCTACTCATCCCTGGTCTGTACCTTGGGGTAAGGGCAGCCCCTACTGTTGAGACTTCTCCTACAAGGTCTCACATACTGACAATCATCTGCATGGCCCCTCCTGCCAGGACTGGGAGCATGGGAGAACTGAAGGGGATGATCTAGGCTGCAAAGTGCAACTCCATCTGTGTGCACCTGCCCACTCATAGTGGAGTGTGCTGCTAGGAATGTGGGTCAGTACAGGTGCCGACTAGGAAAGAGGAAGGGGGAGGTGGAAGCAGCAGCAACAGCAGCAGTCCCCAAAAGGAGCAGCTGCAGGAGTAGCTGGGGCAGACAAGTATTTACTAGGGCTATGTGAAGCTTTGGTCCCCGATTCGATTCAGCAGAGATTCGGCCCGATTCAGTGGCTGAATCTCTGAATCCAAATCGAATCAGAGGACCCTTTAACCTCTCTGAATCGGAACCCTCCGAATCGATTTGGAGATTCGGACATAGACGCAGCTTTAAATGTTTTTTCTACATACCTCAAGGTAGCAGGTGGCTCGTGAATGTTGCGGTGCTGTGGCACATGGAGCGTCCCACAGGAGTGTGGGGGGCTCCTCAGCACTCTTGGCAGCAGACCCAGAAGTGGACCAGAATCACTTCCGGTCCACTTCTGGGTCCACTAGAGAGCGCGCTGAGGGCCTCCCTGCACCCCCCCCCCAGCCTGGCAACTGGTGCCTCCTGGGTCTGGGGGGCACTTGGGGTACCCCCGCGGCTGATCCCCAGTGGACCCAGAAGTACTTCTGGTCCACTTCCAAGTTCACCACTGAGCATGTCGCGGGGCCCCCTCCATGCTCCTGTGGGATGCTCCATCCGCCCCAACATTGCAGGGTTCACAAGCCACGCTGGTACCTTGAGGTATGTAGAAAAAAAAAAACATTTAAAGCTGTGTCTTTGTCCAAATCGCTGATTTGGCATCGAATCTTCAGATTCGGATTTGGCCGAATTGAAATCGGGGACAGTGATCTGAATCAACAAATCGAATCACTGTCCCTGATTCGGGCCAAATCCGAACCAAGTAGGGCCTGCTTTGCACATCCCTAGTATTTACCTCCTCACACAGGGGGAATATCTTGCAGCATGTTTCTGTTATTCTCATGGTACACCCTTTGGGAATCACCAGTTTAAAGGATACCTCTACCCAACAGCTCCAGAGAGTAAGTAATGTAATCTTTTAACTGTGCCATAAGGTAAGAACATTTCAGAGCTGTTGTCAGGATGGAAGTAAGGAGGGTCCACCATCCTTCACTACGGTATTCACACATGACATAATCCAACAGCCTGGAAGAGAATTAAACAGAAGTAGGACGTAATGCACAAGCACTTCTTACGAAACACAAAAATGCATGCCAAACAAAACATCTGCTACTAACTTTTGTCACTAAGTAGTAAACTAGTTTCAGTCTCTTACAAAAAAAGTAATCAAGAGCCGTCTGAAAGACAGAGGCATTATTTCTATTAGGCAGTGGACACCATAGTTTAGAAAGGATGGTTACTTCACTAGAAATTAATTTAGCCTAGACAGAGTGGTAAAAACCATGGCAAATTTGATTACTGCAAGCAATAAATAGCCCTTAGTATTACATACATTCTTAAATTCTCATTAAAAACTTCTGTCCTTTTTTGCTAGAAACTGTTCATCTTCTACCATAACAGGAGTTAGCTATTTTATGGAAAATTTGGGGGAAAAACCTCAAAAAAAAACCACCCCACCAAACCAACAAACAAACACACCAAACCCAAAACAAACAGACACACAAAAACCCTTCAAAAACCCAACCCTTACCACTATTGTAACACTAGTTCATCTTCACTAATGCTAGGAAAGTTTCACACTAAACAGAAAAAACAGTCTATGCAGGCAGAAAGTCTCCTTAGTATACCCAAAGCCATACATTTACTAATATAGTTATGCTCCCTGTAGAGATACCCCAATTCCGATATAAGAGCCGTTTTTTTGGCCTTAGTTTATATTGAGGGATAGGTTCAAATTAAAATTAGGTTTTACTAAGTTTATCAACAAAGTAATTTTTTCCCCATGAGATAAGTCCTTCAGAAGATCTTTTCCAGCAAACAGAAGTAAACTTAGGACAACTATCCTTCTCAGCCAACCTGCCTTCTCTTGTTAATAGAAACTGTGACCTTCAAACCTTAACAGATTAATTACAATGCTTACTTTTAACATATGCTTCACCTTTCCCCCACCTTCCCCCATGAAGTAAAAAATTAAAGAAATTGAAATGCAAAACAGGAAGTTCATAAGAGAATAGTTGTACGTTTAACTTTGGTGCATACTGAGGTGACAAGCTTCTGATAACTGTTACAAATCAAATAAATGCAAAAGCTAAGTAAAGGCTTATTTTTATTTTGAATATTAAATATAGAACTGCCTTCTCCAATTTATTCAACATACAAATAATCCTTTTTGTGTATTTCTTGCATGCTGCAGAGCCAGATCTGTATGAAAGATAACAGTTCTCTTTGCAGTTATCAGATTAAATATTCACAATATTAGACTGTTCCACTTTGCCACTAGGCCACCTTTGCTCACTGGCTGGGTTTTGCTCTCTTTCAGAAGGAACTTCCAAACTGGAACAATTTTCAGGTTTCAGCCAAGAAGCAAAAGAAGAGTACAAAATGGGTCAGTCACCAAGTGTCTGTAAACTCAAAAGTTTACTCCCAGACCATATCTAGTACAAGAAAGGCCTTGAATGAAATTTCCAAACACAATCCTATGTATATACATCTACGCGTTTAAAATGAGAAAAATAAAAGCACAGAAGTAGCATTCATAAAGTACTCACTTCAATGCCTTAGTGTAATCTTTTGCATAGTAATACTCTTCTCCCATCTGAACCACTGAAAAAAAAAAAACGAAGTCACTGTCAATACTTCAAAACACTGCAAAAAATGTTAAAGAGACGTGTTTGATAAGTGATATTTACTCAAATGACTCTTCATTCTTGGACATTTGTATTTCTTGAACTGTGCAACCGCGTTACTCAGCAAAGTGATTATCAGTTCCTAACAGATAAAAAAAAAAATGCTGTTAAAGTGAGAGATATACTTAATAACCATATTAGAACACAGAAGTAGGTTTTAGAATAATATTTACCGAGTGAAGAACACTTCTCTCTTTCAATTGCAGAGCTAAAATTCCCAGTTTCTCTTTTTCAGGATCAGAAAGATCAAAGCCTGCATAGGACAATGAAAAATCCATTAAATTGAAAATATTGTCCAGTCCCAAAAGAAGTTATTGCATTGTTTCAAAATATACTGCCAGTTCCAATTCAGGCACGGTCACGTTCTTAATACTGTCATTGCTTAGGAAAAAGAATGTTTATAGAATAGAGCTAGGTTCTCATATTACAAAGAACACTTTGGAGCAGAAATTCTTGCTGTTTTTAAAGGGAACTGTTGTAGAAGGCCCAAATCATTAATCCAAACATGGAAGTAAAACAGTCAAAGGTCCTCCAAGCCCAAAATGCCACCAGGATAGAATGGTTAAGGCATATCTATTTCTGCAGACAAGGGAGACATGCAACTAGTATCATGTTCTGCAACCTTTGACTCCCACCCCAAGTGGGTAGTTAGCCATTCACGACTGTGTCAACTTGGGCCTTTGGTACAAGTCTGGAGAAAGACTTGAATTTACTTCTGGATTCATAGCAAAGATGCTTAACTATTTTCTAGCACTGTGCTCCAGACCAAATACACCACTATTTGCAAGTTACAAAACGAACTACTTATCAGCTTTGTTCCTGTTCGCTAGTTCTCAAAAAAAGGACTACTTCAGTTCTGTGTTTCTCCACCAATAGTTCATGACATCAGCATTTAAAGCAGTGGCTCTCAACCTCTTTTGACTCTAGGCACCCCATGATGGACGGAACACACCCTTTGAAAAACGCTTAGTTTTCACTCTTTCTTTGACTACAGAAAAATAAGACCAATTCTGTTGCAAAGAACTCAGAAAGACCATAACAGATCACAATGTTTTTAACATTATGGATTCCTATTTGAAATCCTGTTTATCTTGTGAATCATGTTTGTATGCCTTGCAGCACCTTTGAAAGGATTTCAAGGCACCCTATGCTGTCATGGCACTCCAATTGAAAATCACTAACTTAAAGCAATGCAAAAAATATCGTTCCCTGCTTTATTTGAGCTATTTCACAAGACTATTAACTATAGCAGGAAGACTGAATGCTGAATTCCCACAGTTGATAATAAAGTTTCTATTAATCTTGAAATCCTGTAATATTTATCATTTTGATTACAAACTAAACTGTTATTTTCAAATGTTATCTAGCCAATTCACTCTTCAAAACATATAACGATCAGACCGAAAACATTTCAAGAGGACAGCATCAAAGCTCCAATGTCCAAAAGTTAAAATCTACCACTATATAGTAACAGGGATTAATGAGAAGAAAGACATGCCTGCAGTACACTGCTGTGCTGAGGAGCATCAGCCTGAAAACACACTCTGCCCACTTGCCCAGCTCCATACACACCAAATGCCAAGAAGCTGATTTTTAGACAATGCTCAGCAATACCCTCTGGTTCAGTCTTGGGTGTCTTCATGTGCCACTAACAGCAGCTACGTGACACTTTCCATATCCAGTGGTATAGAATGGGAATGAGTGAGCATGAGTGTTTTCCATCTGATATGGTGTAAACATGACCAAAGGACAAAATCAATAATGCGAATATTTCAAGGTCATGCATGTATGTTCATGCATAAGCTCAGACTGGTGTCAGAAATTTGAAAATAATGTGGTTTTGGGGTTGTTGTTTTTTTTTTTTTTTTTTTTTTTTACTGTTAGTTGAACCCCTACAATGATCTTTCACAACTTCATATCTAGCAATTCACCTTTTCATCTCTAAGTATACTTTGATATCCAGAGACATGACTTATTTTACAGAGGGTACAGATTTACCTTATGGTCTCTATACATGGGCTTAACACCAACTTCCTTGCATCTCTCCCTCCATCTTCTAGCTCATTCTACATTGCAATAAGAGATGTGACTTCTAAATACACAAAACTAGGTATAATTTTGCTAGCAGAGCTACCAATAGCCATGAAGGCATATTTGCACAGACTTCAGCATAAAATTTACAAGACTGCCTGGGGACCTCAAACTGGTGAATGTATCCCAAGCTACTGTGGCTTCACCGTTATTAGTACCCAAACTAACCAGATGAAAGTTAGTTTGGCCAAGACCATATATGGTGCAGTCACACCTGACTGCAATCTGTCTAGTTGCTATGTTGTCTAGCCTCCTTTTGATCTTCTTCAAGAGAATTTCAAAGGCAGAAGACAGTAAGGTAACTGACCTTATTAAATTTGTAAAACAGCAATCATTCCCACAGGTGTTTAAATGGGACAGGGAAAAAAATTCACATGAGTAAGAGCTATAGAACCAATTTCATACTTTTATGCACTACTTGTATTCTATTGCAGTAGAACTAAAAATTTTAACCAAATCTGTAGTGAAAACTGAGATGTGTTAATCCATATAAGCAGAAAAGATGGTTCCAAGTAACATTCTAGGAACACGTTTTGTCCATTGTGCGTAAGGTTATACTGCTAACCAAAAGAACCAAGTAATGCTTCAATCCCGCAACTCCTCAAAATTTTGAAGTCAACCAGCTCTGGACAGATGCAATGCCTGCCCATCCAGAACTATAACAGGGTTGCAGATTTAAATCATTTTGTTTGAATTCTATAGATATTAAAAACAGGAAAAAACTTTTACTTAGTATTCCTTGCCGCCATGATCTTTGTCCATAAAAGTCAAGCACTCCAGATTGAGTTTCCAGTGGATCCGGAATGGGATGTGTCACAGAAGACTGTAAATTCAGCAAACATAGCCTTGAAAAATGGTTCATATTATAAAATATATAAAAAAAATTGACCTCATGTTTCAGTATATAGCAAAATAAGTACTATAGACTCACTTATGCAGAAAGAAACAGAGGAACTTACTTTTTTAAACAGCTTATTTAACTTCTAGCCATTTGTTTAAAATATTATTTCAGTTACTTGGGTTTCACGAAGAAAAAGTGGACTGTTTAACATAGTGTAAAGGCAAAAGCCAATTAGATTATTTGTTTTTAAAATTAGTGTATACTTTTCTTTTAAAAAAGTCGCAGTTACAAGCAATTATTGATCCATTCTTTCCTATTAATTCCTAATTAGATCATCCAACTGCACTAACAGGAATCCAATATACTATTTCACAATAGGGCTGTGCAAAGCTTCGCCAGCTGTTTCATTTCGACACTGTTTCGTGCTCGCACCAGCCTCCTGTGATCCAGGAGGCAGATCAGGGGCCCGCACCTCCAGGAGCAGTCCGGCACAGTCCCTGCAGCCCTCCCAGGTGTGCGGGCAAGCCCCCGATCTGCCTGCCAGATGACAGGAGGCTGAGGCTGCCAACTGGGGCCAGCAGCAGCACCGATCTTCCCAGCACTAGTTATGGGCAAAACATTGAAACAGCAAAAGAGTTCTGTTGAAACAAAATGGAACAGTGCTTTCGAAACGAAACAAAACTCTAAACGAACCACTGTTCCATCGAACAGAAGTTGAAGCGGAATGATGCTTTTCCGCACAGCCCTATTTCACAATACTGTAACAAGATAGTATGAAAGTAGATCTAATTATACATGAAAGTCTACGGACAAGTGTCATGAGGTTGCTTCATTACAACTTTTCTGCCAATTGTCAAGCAAGCAACATACAGACAATTTAGGAAATATTTTACAGAACTCCGTGCCACCAAAAATGAGATTCACAGTGGAGATCATGTAAATTATACATTCATGAACAATCCTTCCAAATTCAGGGTGCCTGTAAACGTGCAGGACATTGGATCCAACACCCTGTAAGTAGTGTGGAGCAGACTCAATTAGCCAAGTGTGCTAGAGCATGATAATTTAGCACGCTCCAACAGCCTCAGTGTCTCGTGTATTCAGCATCCCTGTGCTTCAAAATGGCAGTGGGGACACTTTAGCTAGAGCTTGTTCAATGAGTTTTAAAGCACCACCACCACCATTTTGAAGCACAGGATGCCGAATACACATGATGCTGTGGGCACTTTAATGAGAGCAGCTCACAGGAGCCACTCTAATTGTAGTGTCCCCTGGCTCACCCCCTACCTCCCCCCCACAGCTGGAGCATGTATAAAGACGCTCATAGAGACTAAGGCAATTCACTTTCCACTTGTACCAACACATGCATATAAAACTTGCTTTGATCTATTCTGCAGTAAAGCTTTAATAAACAGAGATTTAGAACAAAAAGTAGCCAATTGGCCATCTGCAACTTACATCATGGTTACAGAGCATGTTTGCTAGCTGCTTCCGTTCTTGTGCATAGTGAGCTGCCTGTTGGTAATAGAAACCTGGATTCTGGGTTTGAATTGCTGTCAATCCTAGTTTAATAGCTTCATCAAATAAGTCTCCAAAAGCCTGAAATCTTTAACAAGAAAAATTAGTTTTCCTACTTGTAAATGTAACTAGGGAGCATAAGATTAAAACTTAACTGCACACAATAAAGGTGGCAAGACTAAAAGTACGATAATACACAGATTTGAACAATGTGATTTTGCCACTGTCAAATTGCAATGTCAGTGTCACAATCTGGGCCCTACATACTTAAAGGACTGCCTTCTCCCTTATGCTCTATTGCAGATACCAAGGTCAGCTAAAGGCAAACTCCTACAAGTACCATCGATATGCCAAGTCTCCTTGGAGAAACTGTGCATGTGGAGGGTAATTCTCAGCAGTTGCTCCTCCGATTTAGATCTCCCTTAGACTTCCAGAGCCTGTCAGAACCTGACCCTGGACATCTTTGCGAAGTCCAGGCAGGTATTTATCAAACAAAGCTAGGGTGGCTATTTAAAGGCAGTGGTGCTCGATCTTTTTGCCCAGCAGGCCAGATGGGTAGTGCCCAGTCCATCTGTGGGCCAGATCAGGCCAGAGGTCCTGATTCAGAGTCCAGGGCAGGGGGCAGCCTGGCCCTGATTTAGC
>NW_005842200.1:1111671-1137623 GCF_000455745.1 Alligator sinensis | reverse complement strand
GGTTCAGCAACTAGTGGGGAGGGAAGGAAGGCAGCTCGGTATAGCCCTGCAGTGAAACAGGGGGAGTGGTCTGGCCCCCTTCCAGGTATTCAGGGAAAGGGGCACGACTTGGTTCTGTGGGGAGGGACAGGAGACAAGAGGGCATGGCCTGGCCCCAAGCAAGCTGTGCAGAAGGAAGAGGGCGTGGCCCAGCCATGATCTGGCTCTGCAGGGGGACCGGGTATTGCCGAGGGACTTGGGAATTTGGCAGCAGGGGAGCAATGGTAGTATTAACTGCCACTGGTCATCTGCATCTTTTCATGGAAAGAAATTCAAGATTCTATTATTTCTCTAGTCCTACAAACTGAGGACTTGTGAAAAAAAATCATATTTCTGTTCTAGCTTATGTATTAGTTAGTAAACACATACTGTTTGGACATCCAGGCAGCATGCTCAAAAGCCAGCTCTGCGCTCCCTATTTTTTTCTTACACAAGTCAATGTGCTTCCTAAACTGAGCAATTGCGTCCAGAGGTGTATTATGCTGAAAACAGAGGCGACAAATCTACAAGAATGAAATAAGACAAACGCTTTGATTAGAGTTAAGGATTTTAAAACTTTTTAAACTTGAACTTTGAAATATAATAGGTGAATCCTTATACGAGATGCAGCAATTCAGACAACGTAAAATGAAGACTAGATAAGACCACATACATGGACATAAGTAACTTATGACCAACTGACGTCTTTCTGCAGAGAATGAGCCAATGACAATGGACAATAACCACTAGACTGAACACCACACAATCCTAGGACTAGCATAGAATTGTAACCTTTGCTTCGGAGAGAACATATGGATAGCATTAGGCCCTGGAAGGCTGAATGATCTCTCTCAATGAGGATCTATTTTAATAACATTTTTGTTAAATTAATTAGGACAACATTTTTGCTAACCCAACAGGGCAATTTAGATGGCTTTTCCTCCTCTTCCTCTTAAAATGGAAGGTGAAGGATCTATATATTTTGAATTCTAAAAGCAGAGTTTATTTCCACTGACTGAGTAGGAGTTAAAGGTACTCATTTCAAAAACACCTGTGTGTCACATACATGCAACAGGCGCCTCAAAACAAAAATCAGCAGAGCACAGCTTCTACCTAGGAGGTATTCTTTTTGGATCTAAAAGCAATTTGAACTTAATATAAAGCCAGGTAATAATTTAAAGCTAACTTCCCATCAGCAATGGAAAAGAAATTTTTAATACTTAAATCTTTTTCAATTGGATTATTCAGATACTTTTGGATTACTGAAATGTACAAGTCTGTAAAAGACTGAAACAAGGATGACTTACCTTGTAGTTTATAAACCCTGCCATGGTCTTGATTTCTAACATATTTGTTTCATGAGCCCTCAGTTCATGCACTAGGTTGTAAGCTGTTCTGTAATTCCTAAAATATAAAATGTTTAATTAAAAAAAAAAAGTCAGAATGTGTTAACATAAACAGTTATTTAAGCAAAGTAAAAACAACTGCTACTCAGAGAAAATACAAGTTCTGGTGAAAAAAAAAATTACATAAACATTACCATTTTACATCCTCAAGCAAACATTGTTACAATTTTTCTGTTTGTTTCAATTAACTGTTTTGAAACAATGAAAAAGAAAAAAAAAGGCTATTCTTCTGCTTAAGTCTGACAAGAAAACTAAACAAACAGAAAAAATCTTGTGTACTAATTTTAGTGTCACATGCTACTGAAAAAAATGTATTAAGCACATATATGTTTAAATATTAGCACAGTTTGAAATCCAATAACTAGTAACATGGAGATAAAACACAAGTCAGAAGATACGTATATTTTACCAATATAAAATATTAGTCAGATTTGCCACTAGAAGTCTCTCCCTTTGCCCAGGAAGTACTCCTTTTGCGGAAGGTGGGTTTGCTTGTATATTGTGCATGGAGGGGGAGGGGGATGTATGGGGGAGCGGGGGCAGGGGGGCATGTGGTTGGGTGGTGTGGGTATGGTGAAGGCAGAAGCAGGCAGGACTCAGCCCCATGCAGAGTGCAGCTGCTGGCAGGGCCAAATACAATTCATTGGTGGTGCCTGCCAGTAGGCCAGATCTAATCAGCTGGAAGGCTGGATCTAGTCCATAGGCCACATTTGGCTCACCCCTGTTTTAGATGTTATAAGTATTCATTCAGATGCTTTTACTTAGCAAGATACACAATGGAATATCACTTTATGGTAACACTTAAGGAAGCACCAATGATAAAAGTCTGTTGCCCCAATCCAGAGTGCTATAAGCACAATACTTGATATTAGGCAAATACTTAGTATCTATAGTATTTGCCTAATACTATAGACAAATCTATATATTTGACAAATCTGTATATTTTGTTTGATTTATTACAAAGCTACTGGAAAGCAACAGTAGTAAAGGATGACAACTCATCTGTTCTATCCCTTGCTCATTCTCAGTGGAAAGGTGATCCTCTGAGGCTAATTGAGACCATTTCAAGGAGACAGGTGGAACTGGCAAACCTACTCTTCTAAATATGCACTAAAGCAAACACGGAAAGAGATGCAAAGTTATTTTAGTGGAATATAAGGTTTCACAGATGGATGCCATTCAGGAGTGGAACAATTAAATGCTCCATGAAGCATTTATTGTATTTACTCAAGTTGAAGGCTAGGTTGTCTATCACCCAGTCACCATGGGAAAAAAAAAAAGCTGTCTCAGAATTTGAGCATGGCCCAGGGCAAGTGATGTCTCAGCTCTGGCTTTGGCTTGGGACCAAAGCCAGAGCCAAGACACTGCCTGGCCTGGGCTGGGGGAGCTTTTGGTAGGGGAGGGGAAGTGTGCAGTCAGAGGAATGCAGGGGAGACCCGATGGGGAGGAGGGAGGGGAACATAGGGGGAGACCACAGTCTGTGGCTCATGGGAGACTGTGTCACTCCCCCCACCAAATCCCCCCCTCTGCTTATCTTCTGCTCCATCTTGCGCCCCTGCAGTCCCAACCTGGTTAGAATTAAAAGCTGCCACTGCTGTTTGCCCCTAGCCGAGCTGGGCTGGGGCTGCCACCAGACTGCCAAAGGAGAGCTGCAGGACTTGAGAGGGTGCAGGGAGCAGGGGGACAAGGGGTAGCGGTCTGATCCCTTCCCTTCCGCAGAGGTAGGGGGATGAATTTAAGATGAGGGGTTGTCTTAAATTCAAAGTCATCTTGGATTTGGGTAAATACACTAAGTATTTATATACAAATGCATTTTCTAAACTTATTCTCTCAGTTAAATGTAGAGTTTAATTTATTGCTATTCAAATCGTAGTACATACCAAGATACATACATGATGCATCACATGCAAGTCAGTGTTGGTCATGGAACCATAACTTTATTTTCTGATTGGAATTTTATCTTAATGTATGAATAGTTTGGGATCTGAGCTGGTGTTCTGTTCTTATGAAGTATGCCGAGGGAGCAAGGGGTGGCTGGTGGGGAAGAAGTCAGAACTGGTACAGTGTATGCAAAATGGCTAAGACGGTCATATACATAAGAAGTGGAATTAATACTTGTCCAAGTCAGTCAGACAACCATAAAAACTATTTGTCTTTTAAAGTCACATTACACCAAAGTCCACTGAAACACTTTTAAAAGTATGAGAAAATGGAACATAATACTGCAAGGGAAACCCCTTCCCACAAAAAGTCTCTTCAAAATACTTAAAGTAAATAAAAATCAAGCTTAATTCCTCCCCTTCTGGAATGAACTCAGAAACACAAACTATTTGATCTGTTTTACTTTCACTACACTTGAAGTTATAACAGCAGCAGAAGTCATTAAGAAAGAACAAATTTTATACAAGTCTTACTTCAGCGCATTCTGCGTATCCTGTTTCAGTTCACTGAAGAAAGCTATTTTGAACTGATGCCTAACAAATAAAAGCTGTAAAACATAACCAATATATTTTGAATTGAATACATTTATAAATGTGAATATCTAATTTCTATATAAAGAAGTCACAGATGCTACTTTATACGATGATGATTACTTGTAAATTTGCAGATTATAAAATAAGCAGACTCACAGAAAAAAAATATGGCAGTAGTACTCGCTCAATAGCAATCTATACCATACGGCTCCTCTGTTAAACCTAACCTGTTGGGGGGAGGGGCGCACAGCCAGATGCGGAGCAGCAGCTGCATGAAGTGGTGGGTGGCAGTGGCGGCCATATGTGAGCTTCCCCTCCTCCCCCTGCATCCAGCCAGCCAGGTGGCACCTGTGCGGCCTGCAGAAGGGCACTGCTACCCATCCCCACCCACCCACATGTACCCCCTAGGGCCTTCCCAAGTACCCTGGGGGTATGTGTACCCCTGGTTGACAACCTCTGCTTTTGGGTACAACTGGTGTGCTTAAAGAACTCTCTCCCAGCCTTCCAAAACAAAGGAAGTCAGTGGCTAAAACACAAAGTTGTCTCTGCAGAGAAATATTTGGTGAACTGACAAACAACAAATGAGAACCAACTTAACACAAATCTGGGCTTGATTCCCACCTACAACCTGCTGATTTAGACAGCACAGAAATAAGTGTATGTTTTTTGGGGGGGAGGGGTTGTGTGTTTGTTTTTTAAATAGAGACTGCTTTAAAATTATCCTTATTAGCCACTGTTTTAAAATCTGCTTGTATTATAATTCTTAGATGGTATCCCAGGAAATATTAAGTTTGTGACCTCCCAATATCACTAATTCTATGAACTGCAGTAAAGCACATAGTATTTAGACCCTCCATTCTGGAATATCTTAAACCAGCTAGCAGCACCAATTTTAGAAAACAGTTGAACCTTGTTTCTATGCTCCTCAGTTGCTTCTACAAGATCTGACAAATGGAAGCATTCAGCTTGTAAGTCTAGATTTCATTCTACAGTATCTTTTTATTAAGAGTTTGTCTTCAAAAGAATATGAAATTAAACTCACCCTTTAAAAAAAGTAGGAAAATGACTATACGAGAAAAATGAGCAATAATATGTAAAAACAGGAATAGTTTACTTGAACATGCATCAATCAGAATAGACACATCAACTTTTTTCCTTAAACTATTTCAAGGAGCAGCTTTACCTGATGTGTTGTCTTGTTCAAGAACTCTTTGTGAGATTTAACTCTTCGGATTTCTGTATAGTAGTAGGTCTGAGCATGTTCATAAAAGGCATTCTCTAATCTGTAAAAGAAAATAATTCAGACTAGCCCATTATAGAAGCTCATTCAGTACACAGAGAATTCAAGAGGCCTTAGAAAAGAACTTCAGTTTGAGCACCAATCCTTCATAAATTATATTTTGACAATTTACAGCAACTTCAATCATTAACAAAATGAACGAAGATAAGCATTTTTGTGATACTATTTTGTGATACTTGAATTAATTATTACCCTACTTGTCTGGGATCCTAGCAATGGCAGGGAAACTGTGCTGTACAAATACAGAACAACATGCTGCTGCCCTAGGCAGCATGCAGTCTAAACATGAGGCAAGAGACAGATGGAAGCACAAGGAAGCAAGACAAAACTGGACAGCAGGACAGGTAGTAGTTATAGTGCATTGGTAGAGTAAGTTTTACTTTTTAAAAATAATAACAAAGGTGAGTTAAGGGATGATTTAGAAAAGTATAATGAACTAGCCTTGCTAATATTTAAGGGAGGCTCTCCCAGGCATGAGGCATAAAATGGAAGGAAGCATAAAGAATGATAACAGAAAAACAGTAGTGGCTAGGAACATGGCCCAATCAAAGGGGAGATGCAAATGAGTGATGGGCTTAGATAACAAAGACAAACAGCTTATATTTGATATGATAGCGAAAAAAGGGTGGAGGAAAAAAGAAAAAAAGTCAGTGTAAGGAGGTACAGTCTCTACTTTTATAAAACCTTTAAAGACAGAAAAATAGATAAAAATATTTAGCATGTGTGTGTTCCTGTATGTCCAAAGCATCCAAACATTAAAGAAGAAAGAGTGATATGAAGTGGTATACCCATATCTCTATGCTAGAGGTGCACCAATACAATCAGTCCGATACCGGATTGGTATTGATATAAAGAAAACTGATTGCATCAGAAATCGACCTGATGTGGCCAATAATTTGGCCGATAAATGCCCATGTAGGCACAGCTGCAGTGCAGCATGTAGGCAGCAAGGAACACAGCCTGGCAGTTTGGAGAGCTACGTGCAAGCTGGCAAGTCTGTTATGGTGGAAGGAGAAAACGGGGCATGGGGGGGCAGATCAACGACCCAGTAGGGTGGGACTAGGGCGGGCATGGGACAGAACCGTGGCTCCTCCAGGGATGGAGGTGGGTGGGGACAGCTCCCACTGCTACAGGCTGCTCATCCGGAAGCAGCTGCTCTGGCGCTCGCCCGCTTGTCCAGCAGCTCCTGCTCACTTGTCTGGGAGGGCATGGCACACACACACACACACACACACACACACACACACACACACACACACGTCTCCGGATTTGCACGGGGTTAGGGAAGGCTGGGAAGAGCCCCACACAGCCCCAGAAGCAGCAGCGGGAACCACCAGGTGAGCACTGGATCAGAGACTCCCAGATAAGCAATGCACAGCAGTGGGAGCTGCCCCCCATTGCCCCCACACAAGCTGTGGCTCCGTCCCATGCCCATTCTACCCCATCCCACCCCAGCTGGGCAGCACTTGCCCCAACCCACTCCTCCCTCACCACGGGGACCTTGATCTGCCCTGCCACACCCCTTCCACCACACCAGACTTACCACCTGCACGCAGCTCTCCAAGCTATTGGGCTTGTATCAGAAAATCGGATTGGTTTCAGTCAGTATGCCTCCTTAAAAATCGGCTATCGGCATCAGCCCCAAAATCTCTATCGGTTCACCCCTAACTCTATGCATAGGAAGGGAAGGGACTTTTAAAATTCCCGTATCAGGATGTAATCATATTTGAAGTATACAACTTAGCATGAAACACATTAAAGCCAGGAGCAAATTTAAAGAAATTAAATAAAATAACCTTTGTTTTGAGAACAATAAAAATAAATCTATGTGAACGTCAAATAGTTTCTTTCTAGCTGTGAGCAAAATATAAGGATTCCTTCAAATGATTACTTCCTTTTTGCATTTTGCAAACAGGCTCTTTGGCCGTGTCCAGACAAGCATGGACATGTGGTATATGGCGCTGCAGACCCATGTGCGTTGCCGCACACTGCACGTGGACATTCCCCATGCTGCTACTTTGCCCAAAACTAGAGCCTAGCCAACTGAAGCCATGCTCCAGCTGCCAACCAGACTTCCTGCCATGGCTGCAGCCCTGGGAAGCACCCAGGGCCTAAGGTAAGGCTGCTAGGGTAGCTGTTGCTGGCCCTAGCATCTTTTACCGCACCCTGGGTAACCTGCTGTGCTTTAGAGCATGCCTGGTGCAAGCATTTCCCAGGGACAAGTAGCAGCAGGGACAAGCAGCAGTGGGGAGACAAATGTCCACGTGTTTCTGGACACAGCTTCTAAGGCTATTTTGGCCACTGTTAACCCAAGGGTTTTCTTCTTTTTTTAACCATACAATTATTAACCCATCAAAATAATATATGATGTCCATACACAACATTAGATAGAAAATGTTTTATGTAAAGGCTAGGACATAATGCTTTCAAAGTAATAAACAATTTAAATGAAAAAAAAAAAATCTCTAATAAAACACTAATGCAAATATGAATAAACCCCGATGCAATTCAATTAGACATTCTAATTTTTGAAGACCAAGGAAAAGAACTCCCTTTTTTTTCAAATATATCTTGACAAAATTCCAGAAATTTCATGTCCAAGGGAATAAAAATAGAAATTTATTAGAACTACTGATAGTCAAGAGAAGTAAAATACATGTTAAAAAAAATAAAATGAAGCCAAGCAGAGAACAACGTTTGAGATGACATCTCTAACTTACTATAAGATAGTAAAACAGTTAAGGATTGATTCTTCAGCACGATGGGGAACGTTTCAACAACAGATAAAACGCGAGTACAGGAAACGCTTGCCATTCGCCGATTCAAATATTCAAACTCACGCTCTCTCAACATGCTCCCCATCCTCCCGCCGCTGCCAGTATTGGCGGCGTCTGTGGGAGCTCCGCACTTGCTACTGCGCTCCTGACATTCGCAGATTTTGCCATTCACGGGGATCTCTGGAGTGCATCCCCCGTGAATGGCGTGGGTCTCCTGTAATGCAAGTTTTCTAGTTCTCTCTTCACATCCACTATAGATCAATTAATGTTCCTTAACATTCCGGGGGGAAAAAAAAGCAACCCAAGAACAAACACACAATATAGAGGAAAGAAGACTTTTACCAAAAATCACCTACCTTATAATGTATCCAACAAGATGATCAGTATGTGGCAGCACAAACAGGGATTTTCCAGAGAGGTCACAAGCATTACATAAAGCTGCTGCCCTTTCTGACGCAATAACATCTTCCCCTAAGGAAGTTAAGACAGCCCAGACAAGTAGGGTAATAATTAATGCAAGTATCACAAACATCAGCTCACAGAGACAAATTAAACTATACTCTTCTCAAAAGCTATCAAAATATAGAAAAATCTAGTACATTGACAGAAAGATGGATTCCCTTATACTTCACCTAGAACATTAGAGTTTTATTCGGTAGAACAGCTGAGAAACTGAATTACCTCCAGAAAGCTTGGGTAATAAGCCAGCAATACATTTGTAAAGAGCAATATAACTCCTTACAAAATGTATTGCTGGCTTATTACCCAAGCTTTCTGGAGGTAATTCAGTTTCTCAGCTGTTCTACTGAATAAAACTCTAATAGATATATATTCAGTGCTAGCCATGTGGTTATTTTGAAAAAAAAAAAAAAAAAAATACATTTATAAAAAAAAAAAAACCTTCCGTACTAGGTCAGTGTATTCTAAGTGGAAAAATAATACTTTGCCCAAAATCAACAATACTCTTAATGCATTAATTCAGCCCAAGTGACTTTTAGAGCTGTAAGAAAAAGAAAGGAACTTATTCACATAAGTTTTCATAATTCCATGTAACAGAGCTATTTTACTTCTGCGTTTACATCCGAGTGATGTGCTTGAAACAGAAAAAAGAAATCTGTCAATATTAAGGCAAGGAAACAACTCCCTCCCTTTAATTACAGGTTTCTGCATGACAAGTAGGGGAGTGGGAGACCTCTCTGTACCTGGAGGCAAGGGTGTTTTCTTTTGAATCAAAACCACAGCAACTTTTGTATTTCTTCCCTGCAAACTATGCCTGAAAAAGAGTTGCAAAGTCAAACTGACAGTCTGTGTTTCTAAACAACCAAACCAAAAACAACACAAAACAGAGATGTCAATCTACACAGAGGCATTAAAAGATTGTATATAAAATATCACATAGATCGGCCACAGAAGGAAATGTTCTCTCTACTGTTTAAATATGCTACAACCCTTGAACTGTTAATAACAAGTTTAGCCAACAAGAATTAAGCAGAGGCAGTTCCCAAACAACTCTGCCAAATTACCTTCTGCAATAAGACTTCCTTACAGCCATTTAATTGCATCTTAAATATTCAAAGCAAAATTTCAGTTGCAATCACTTTATCTCCAAGGCCCTTGCCACACACTACACTTAAGGCGTGATTAACCAGTTAACCACATCTTAAGTTGTAACCTAGCCATAATTTCAATCAATTACTGATGCAATAAAATGAGGAATAAGCCCCACAGTTATTCCATTAAAAACATGTAATAACTTTGTGGCTGGTTCCTATAATAACATTAACAGAACTTGTGGCCAGGTGTACCCCATGGCAGGGAGTCCCATCAGCTGACCCAGGTCTCAGCCACAGAGGCACAGTACATTCCTGTAGCTGCGAGTTCACAGCTGACCTGGGCTCCCCCTGCATCAGCAATAAAGGTGTGATGGGATGCGACTGTGGGATCATGCATCAGATCTCCTGCCATGCACGTGTGGCATGACAGGAAGTGCAATTGTGTGGATTGTGCATCAGATCCCATCACGCCTTCACCTGTACGTCTAGAGGGGCCCCAAGGCAGCCCACCGTAAAATTATGACAAGAAACACGACATGCGAGAAATTATGAAAAGAGATTAAACTGTTGTATAGCAAGTCTAAGTACTGTGCAACCTACACCCGACTGCTGATTTGTTTAACCTGGATGACAATACAAACACAAAGTGTACCTCACAATTTCAACTCTAGTTGCACATTCTGACTGTTTTTCTTTCCATTGCGTCTCATCCCAGTCCAGTTCATAGAACACAACCACAAGTGCAGGTACCAGATTCAGATGTTTGTTCATCCAACCAGTCTTCAGTATCCCTTTTGGAATGTACCACTCATAAGATGTCCTCTGAAATTGTTAAAATCAGTCAGTTATCAATCCCAACTAAAGCTGCCATATTTGGGAACTCTTTGCATATTGTTGATCTTGAGGATGCATTTATCATCTTTTATCCAACAATCTTGCCTTCTACACTGAAACTTAATGCTATCTTTTGGTTATGATTTCATTTAGCCATCATATTTAACCAACTGGTATTATAAGCACACAAACATCACTGGAACATTAGATAAAAACAGAAGTCTTTGAAATCCCAGGGAACTGAGATGGGAGTGGATGGACCGGAAGGAGAGAAAAAGAATACAATACTAAAATACACATTACGTCCAGTTATGTCCAGGGATAAAAAGTTATATTCTTCACTTATGGAATCATTTTGTGCAAAAGGAAAAAAAAAAAAACACAAACAAACCAACCAAACCAGTATTATAGAGCAAAAAAGAAGTCAAAATTTGAGAACTGAAGCCAGGTCTTTTGGTGTCTAGTTCTCAGCCCTTGGTATGGACTATGCTGCTTATCAGATGCCAAACTTTGACAGTACTTCCTAACTCCTTCTGCAGCGCAGTAAGTAGGCTACAAATACTATCTTCTACCGCAACTCACTCAGTCAAAATTGAATAACTGGAGTTCGGATGTTGTCCAAGTTACAGATTTATAACTTTAACATGTAATTCTTCCAGATTTCATGTAACTATAGTGTAGAAAGAGCCATGTTAATCTGAATTCAGGCAGAAAGCAGGTCAGAGTAGCACCTCAAAGACCAACTCCTTTGGAAAGTTATAATCTTTCATAGGTGAGTGTCTACCTCATCAGATGATGTGAATGTACTTGCAGAGAGGAAAGATACCAAGTGGGGAAAAAATAACTTAAATATAAGGACAGGGAAAGGAGATGGGAAGGGGACTGATAAGAGAGGCAACAGTGGGTTGAAGACATCAAAAAGGATTAAACAAAGCAGTTAACCCACTAAAGGACATAAGGGTTATAAAAAGATAGTCCAGAGATAATCCAGAACCTCTGTTGAGACCATAATTAAGGATCAATTCAATATCATTTCTAAAAAACGCACAGGGCGCTTATACACATGCTCCAGGAGGTGGACGGAGGGTGCTTTAATTAGAGTGGCCTCCCCACACTTCAAAATGGTGGGGGGGGGCGCTTTATCTAAAGCTTGTTAAATGAGCTTTAGATAAAGCGCCTCCCCTGCCAATTTGAAGTGCGGGGACACTGATATAAGAGTCACAGGAGGCTACTGGAGCACAGGAACTGCCACACTCTAGCAGACGTGATTAATCGAGTCTGCTCATGTATAGGCACCCACAAGCCTGTGGTTGAGCACTAACTCCCTGGGAATGCCATCACTGACCAGAGAGTAGCTGTTCATAGGCAACAGACCACTAAAAACCAACCTGAATGCAAAAGTGCAGATTAAGAAAACACCCACAGGTAGGTCTGTGTTAAATATGGTCTCAGCAGAGATTCTACCTGCCTTCCACATAGCAGAAAGTAGTAGTAAAGTTTTACACAGAGTAATCACGAACAGCAAACATTTTACAATAAAAATTTGATCTCTCCTATAAGATTGAATATTTTTTTAATGAGAGAAATAGATAGACTGACTTTGGACTATACCTTTGTTCTGCATTTGGGATATTCATGATCGCCAGGAAGTACTTTGAAAGAAATCGGGACTCGATCTGCTCTTCTATTAGCACAAAATGCATCCCAGACTGCACGGTGAACAGCATTGTATATGAGATCCAAGCCTGTGAGGGTTACAAACGCCATAGGACGACAGCACAGCTCCACAGGGAAGTCCCACTGCGTCGGGGTCATCTTGAGCTCGTCTTAACCCTGAAATACAAAAGTGCCACATATTTCAGACCACTTCCTGAGCAAGCAGTTCCTGACCGCACGTAACAGCCATCATTCTCCTAACAAAAGCAAGCTGGCCCCTACAAGCAAGAGGCTGGCCTGCTCCACTTAGGCAAAATGCATTTTGGGAACATGGAAGATGCAGGCATTTCTCAGCCACTGACATTTTTTCTTTTAAGATGGTTTTGTTTTTAAGGAACCTCGATGAAGGTCTCACGCCTTGATGAACCCTTGACCAGGGTTGCTCCCTGAAGGCAGATGGCACTGGGAAATCCTCACCTCTTGCTTCTTTCCAACCCTGACTAGAGACACCCAGAGAGGTTTTTGTTTTGTATCTTGTTCACAGCCAGACCAATTCCAAGCTGAATGGGCCAAAGCCCAACAACCAGACTCCCAAATTCAACTAAGCAGAGCTCAACCGCCAAGTCTGCAGGGCTGGGCAGCCAGGGCAGGCAAATCTCCTGCCCCCACCCAGGCCCCCAGGCCTAGGGCTTGGTGCGAAGCTGCGGATACTCCCCAAGCCCCCAGCGGGCGCCCACCGCGCGCACACAGCCCCGGGCAGAGGCCTCCAGGTTGCACCGGGGCTGGGACCCCGTCACGAGGCCAAGGGAGCAGCCGTGGGGACGCAAACGCAGCCCCCCGGGTCCAGGCAGCGTTCTCACCTCCCGGGCTCCCACAGTTCCTCCCGCCCACCCCAGCCCACCCGGCGCCGGCACCACTGCAGACAGCAGAGAATGGCCAGGAGAACCAGGCAGCTCCACCTGCGGAAGCAAGCGCCAAGCGTTCGATTGACAGCCCGCTGCGCCAATCGGCGGCACCCAACCCAACGACCAAGCCCATCATTGGCGCGCATGGAGACGGTCCGCGAGGAGCGCGAGGGGCGGGGCCACGAAACTGGCCAATCGCTAGAGGGAGGGGGCGGGCCCGGCGACTTGGGACCGGGACCAATCGGCGATCTATGAAGCGGCCTGGCAGAGGAACTGGAGCGGCAGGGCGGGGCTTGGCGTTTGCGCATGCGCGCGGCTTTCCTGGGTACTCGCGTGCTGCCGGGTCGGGCTGAGGGCGGGCAGCGGCAGGGACCTCCGGGGGGGCTCCCCTCCCCCCCCACGCGCCATGACGGCGAACGAAGACCAGGAGGTGAGATCTCCCACTCCACGTCACAGGGCTCTCCTGCCCCAACCTCACCCCTCGGGGAGACGACACACACCGCGGGGGCGGGGCTGCTCTCGGGCACCCCCGCCCGGCGCCTGCCTTAAAGAGGCCGCGGGCGCTGCTTGGGGGGTCTGGCCTTGCCTTGTCTCTAGAGCTGGTCCGTCCTTCCCACCCCACCCCACCCCCGGAACCTGCAGGTACCGTTTATTGCGTGGCCGGCCATAAATGTAACGTAGGGGAGGCCTGATTTGAAGGCAAGGTCTAGTGCACAGGGATGGCCCATGGGGCAGGCGCTGAGAGCTGGAGGAGGGAGCGGGGCCGTAGCGGCTTGAGGGAACCTGGCGCCAGCAGTTAGCGGGTGCTGCCAGGTGTGAACAGAGATCACTGGTGCCAAGTGGAGCAGCACTGTCGCCTCCTGTGCTTTACGCAGGGCTGGATTAAGGCATAGGCAGACTGAGCATGTGCCGGGGACCCTAAGTGAAGAGAGAGCAGTTGTGGTTATTTGACATATTATAATTATTGAGTGAAAAAAGTCATAAAAGCTTCATCTGCTGCTGGGGGCCCACAAGTTTGTTTGCCTCGGGCCTGCTAAAGGGTGAATCCGGCCTGGCTTTACGTCTAGTGCTCTTGTCAAAGCGCAGCCCAAAATGGCCTTTTGTTTCTTTCTTCTTTTTTTCTGCAGCTACCTGGCATCGCTGTCTCTTGTTTCTACAAATGTAATTTTTAAAGCTGTAACTTGAAAGGGTATGAGAAGGTGATGCAACATTTGGCACGGGCAGTAGGAAAAAAATCACCTCCCGTGTCATTTGGCCACATTGGGCAGCTGACAAGCTCCAGAAAAGTTTTCATTTTTTCCATAGTCCTTATTATGAAAAGATTAGTCAGGAGGCTTTTGTTTGATTATTGTGGATTTACAACTTCAGTGGATCCAACATCAGGTTGAATGGCATAATGCTATAATTGTGCCAGTCAGTGGCATCTTGGGGCATTTTTACATGTGCTTTGGGGGTGGGTGCTTTAATTGGAGTTGCTCTGAGGGTGGAGCTGCTCTAATTAAAATGCTGCAGCATCTCATGTATCAGCCTCCATGCATGTCAAAATAGTGGTGAGGGTGCTTGACCTAAAGCTCATTCAACTTCAGCTTGTTAATGGTCTGAAGGTACAGCAAGGGAGGTTTAGTTGGATATTAGGAAGAACTTTCTCACTAGGGGACTGGTGAAGTACTGGAACAGGTTACCTAGAGAGGTGGTGGCAGAGCCAACCATAATGGGGTGCGAGGCCTGGGGCAAATCAGCCTGTGTGGGGTCCCCTTAACACTGCGCAGGGCTGTGGTACCCCTGCAAAGGGGGTGGGGGAAATCTCTGTGCTTCTTCCGCAGTGTGGGGCTGGGCCACAAGCTCCAGGTGCGCCCTGTGGGAGGGCCTGCGACCACTCTGCCCGGCTCTGTGGGGCCCCCCCAAAGTGCGGAGTCTGGGGCGGTCGTCCTGATTCACTGTATCCTAGGGATGGCTCTGGGTGGTGGAATCTCCATCCTTGGAGGTTTTCAAGACCTGGCTAAACAGAGCCTTGACTGGGATGATCTAGTTGGGGATGGTCCTGCTTTGAGCAGGTCCCTTCCGACCCTAAGTTTCTTTGATTCTATACACAAGATGCAGAGACTGGCTGGAGCAAACTAATTATCACACTCCAGCAGACTCGATTAATCGAGTCTGCTCCAGCGTGCTGTAATTACAGCACGTTGGAGCAGCCTTTCCAACATGTCTACAGGCACCCTTGGATTCTATTTGGGGACAGATCTACTTGGACCCCTTTCATAAAAAGGGATTTTGTAAGCGAGGAGCTATTTTATTTATAGCAAGTGTAACGAAGTATAATGAAGATAGAAGCATTCTTTAGATATTGTTTGATATTTTCCCATGGAAAGTCACAAAAGTAAGATTTAAAAAGTCCTAGTTGTCTGAAATCCTATAATGTTCACTCAGTTGAGTTTCTGAAAGTTTTTTTATGAAGATGGATTATTAGCTTATGCTAATGTTTGGACACCCTTGTGTAGCTTACCCTGGAGTATGTTTGACACCCTTGTGTAGCTTAGCCAGAATAATTTAGATTGGTATCCTGTGTTTAAACTTGTTTTCTGGAAAACTGAAATTGGATTATAGTAGTACCAAACAAGACTGAATCAGTTACATTTGTTGGCTGTATTTTTATGGGATCTATTGACCTATGTAAACACAACTCAATGAATGTATACTTTGCGTGTGTGTGGTGTATGTGTGGTTGTTCTGGCTTGACCTTTTTACATAAAACATTTAGAAAAACATTAAACTGAAGTATTAGATTAAAATTGTTAACTGTTTTCTTTATCTCATCTTTCTAGATGGAACTAGAAGCGTTACGTTCTATTTACGAAGGAGATGAGCGTTTTAGAGAACTTAGTCCTGTTTCCTTTCAGTACAGGGTAAGACTTCATGAAGTTTTGTAGCTAAATGGAATATGTTGTATATATTACAAAATAGTTTCTTAAAACATATGGCTATTCACCTAGTGGACAATTTTAGCATAAGGAACTAGATTGATGAAGCTACTTGGACCATGGACATGTTGACAGATTACTTGCGGCAGATCAGTCTGACCATGTCAGAGCCCCTAAAAGTAGTTCAGCCCCACCTGCAATAGTGGCAGATACCCCAGGATGACTGGCTATCTTTTCTCCCCAGAGCCTGCTTTTTTGTGTGTTGTGCCTTGAGTGTCATCTCTCTGGTGTGTTAAAGGCACTGGGCATCCGGCTTCTAGAATGGAATCAACAGTTCTATGTAAAGTCAAGTCAGTCCTGAGGCCATTGAGGCACCTTGGATGCTGTGCATCATTGGTGATTCTTTGGGCAGAGTGACCTGGTGACACCCATCTCCTCTCCAAGTATGGAGGGCGATTGGCTCGCAGGGAGCTCATGTGCCCTTTGACAGGTCTTGTTTTTAGTCCTGCTGGGGTATGTTGGTTTTAGCTGCCTGTGGCTGAATCCTGCTCTTCCAATTTTTTTTAACTGTTGGATATTGACTAAAGGGAGCATTACCACGCTCTCCAGTTGTGTGTTGTGTTTTGTTTTTAACAAAATGGCCTCTGCTATTTGGTTTAACACAGAGATGTCAAACAGACAACCTGTGAACCAGATTCAGCCCATGGAGCCTTGTCATCTGGGAGTCCTGCTGGCCAGAAGTGCCAGGAATTCAGGGGCAGGGCTTGCTTCCAAGAGCCAGGACCTGGAGCCCTGCTGGCAACCCATGCTGCTACCACTTATCCCACTGCCCTGCAAGAAGCCTCAGAGTTTGGATCCAGCCCAAGGAGTGGACTGTGTGACACACCCTGGTGTCACTTAACCAAAATAATTCTAATTAAGATAACCTAAAAACAAATAAACTGTTTAGATAGAAATATATGTCCACTCAGAGGCTGTCACTAGTTTAATGAAATTGGTTTACAATGTCTTTATTAAATTAGCGAAAGTCTGTCATGTAGGCAAAGCTTTAGGCTTTCCTGTCAAAAATTGCCCGTCTAAGGTGAGCTGGAGTGAATGGTCCTTATTATCAGGCTTTGGCTAGCTTCACGTTAATTACAGTGACTGCCTTTAGTGATGACAGGAATTAGATTTGTAAGTCTTAAAATTCATACCCGGTTCTCATAACAGACCATTATCCTGTTTGCTTTTTATACTGTACAGTAGAGCCCAAATCATTCATAGATGGGTATTTCACAACCAGCTTTATTTGCAGCAGTTGATGAATAAAGGACATGCAATTCAAGTTGTTTTTCAAACCTTTTACTCCAAAAGGGCACTGCTTCTCAGTGGCCCACAAAGCTGACTGGAGAAGTAGTGTCCTTTGATACAAAAGGTGTAGCAAGTAACTGGAGCATCATAGCAGTCATACACAGCTATTTACTGTGGCTTGTGTATACTCCTGGTTCCTTTTACATTACAAACCCTCAGCTTTTCAGGGGGTAAGGAACTTGACTCTACAAAGTATCCAAATATTTTAATTTGGGCAATGGAAAGTGAGTGCTTGTTCTCTTGCAATGCTGCAGTGTTTTGATTGCAATCGCTGCCGTTTAGAGCCAAGAAAACCTTTTCTATAACAATGTTAAATACTTCAAACCTTTCCTATTGGTTTTTGTAGGGGAGAATTGAGGGGTAAAAGTTATGCTGCTTTTATACACTTGCATGTAAAAATACTATGCTAGTAATGGTTTTTTGAAGCTTACTGTTTTTGAATGGTAATTGTCGATCACCTTTAAAAATAACTTGGGTAATATATAAATAGTGAAAGGTTTGCATATAGAATGTGATATTACAAGGTTTGATAAGACTAAACCTTTCCATTTTTAAGGTGTTTCATCTCTTTTTTTTAGATAGGTGAAAATGGAGATCCTAAAGCCTTCCTAATAGAAATTTCCTGGCCAGAAACATACCCACAGACGGCTCCAGTCATATCCATGGATGCTTTCTTCAACAACACAATGTAAATATTTAAAATAGCTCTATTTTATATGTTCTTTTTTCAAGTCTCATCCCTTGAACCTAAAACTGGGTTATATGGTCTCTTCTAGATCTTCATCTATAAAGCAAAGCATATTAGATAAATTAATGACAGAAGTGGAAGTTAATCTTGGAACTGCCATGACGTATACACTTTTTGAATATGCCAAAGATAATAAAGAATTGCTTATGGAAAATCAACCTGCTTATGTTGCAGTAAGTTTATAATTTTAGGTTTTAATCTTTTTTTATGAAATATTTGTCTAGATATGAGTATTCATGCAAAAAAGTCTGAAATGACTTTTCAGACCTTCAAATACTTCATTGCTATCATAAGATTCTGGGAGGCATGTATGGAGGCATACTTGTATACTGTATTTTACACAGCATGCAAATAGGCTGGTGCCTAGAAGATAGTACATAGAAATTTATCATTTCTCTAGTGTTTAGCCAACTTCACAAAAAATTTCTTGCAAAGCAGTGATTGCAAATACTTCCTAATCTGGGATACAAAGCAAGCTGATCTCCAAGGGTGATCTGGGGAATTTGCAACAGAAACAAAACTAATGAGAACAGATATGTGAACTTTGACTCTTGGTGTGACAAAAATCTCCAGAGTGAATGAGTGACGCTTCAGATTGGTATATGAAAATTCTGAAGCAATGAATTTTTGATTGGAAAAATGAAGTAAAGAACACCAGAAAAGTAGAAAGTAAGTAATAAAATAATGCTAAAATTAAAGATAGTGTTATCTTGAATCTAGTTTTAATGATCCAGCAGCCTGGAACAAGGTGAAGTTTGTGCTTAGGCACTATGACTATCTTTGGAATGATAATCCAAACCAGTTGGAGGGTAGATTTGCACGTGTAAGACCATGTAAGGCAGCATCTCACTTAGAGTAGGAGACCTTTCTAGTCTGCTTTGAGAAGATATGTACATGAGTGTGGGCATTACTGTCTAGCTATTTTATTCTTTACCCTGTTTGGGACTGGATTGTATGTATAAAATGTTTTGACTCTTGAGAGCTACAGCTTAAGCAAGGAAATGTTGAAGCTTTATTCTTCATATGATGCTTCTATGTGGCTTAGAGAAGCATTCATGCTAGGGGATCTTATCACTTTTTTTGTCATGGTGTACATGCTAGAAAAGCAAGAAACTAAGTTTCAGTAGCAAAGTCTTTTTTGGGTGATGGCTTTTGATATTCTAAATGAGATACTGTACTTTAACTGCTAGATTACTTGTTCGAATCCAGCTCTTTTCCGAAATGATCAGCAGATAATGAGGTGGACATAACTAACAGGTGGACATGTGGCAATATCGCAATACTCTTGTCAGCAACTCAAAGACATTCATTAATCTGGCAAAAAGGCCCAGGATCAAATTGACTTGAGAACTAAACTGCTTTTGCTCTTAAGAGGAGCATTGTACTTGGATGAACTCCAGTATATATATGCAGACCTTCTTCAGAACTGCCAGTGTGTTTCTCTAGTGAGTTGCAAATACCTTCTTTTACTTCAAAAAACAAAATGCTCATTTTTAGGTATTCAAAGGACTTTGAGATGAACAGAATTCAAACTCTACATCTGAAATGAATCAGATTAATTTGCATCATTACTATTTTATGGAGTTATTTCATGTCTTTTTTTGAAATGGACAATTTAGTTCTACTTCAAGGACATACTGCATTTTGTTGCATACAACATGCCTCAGAATATAAGCACCTTGTTTTTGAAAGGCAGAATGAAGAAAAAAAGACTTTTTCTAGAGTTATGGCTTCAGAGAGCAGGGACAGTCTAATCTTCAGATGGCTCGACCGGCTGGTTGACTAAAGCTGAAATCCTAGCTGCTGCTAAAGACTCATCTCTATGGATGGATCTATGATTCTGGAAGGAGTTAAAGAGTCTCCAAGGCTATGAAATTGGAGGAGAGAGACCAGCAGACAGAAAAATTTCCCAAAGAGTAGTTAGCTCTTTTAGTGGAACATCAAGATCATTAAAAAGTGAAGATGATTGTTAACACGTGTGGAGTAAAGAACAGTGAGCCTTTAAGTCAACTGATTCCCTTAGCTGCCTGAATATTAATACCACAGCTGCTGCACTGCAGAGCAAAAATCAAAGCATGGTGCTTCTTTCCCAGACAGAAAATCAGCTTCCACACTTAATACATGCACCCCAATTTGGGGGAGGAGGGGCTGACTTTGAAGTGAAAAAATGTGTGCTGTATGCAAGAAAACATGGTATTCAACCTGTTTACAGTTGAAACCTTTTTATGGAAATAGTTGATTATACAAGAACACTGGTTTTTTTTTTTCAGTACTAGCATCATATTAGTTTCTTCTTTTGCCCCTCTCTCTCTTTCCATTGTCTCATCTATGAAGACAGTTTTATGCTCCTGCAAATTTACGTGCCCAAGAAAGAATTATGTTAATGAGTGAGGAGTGTGAACCTCACCACATTAAACCTTACTTTATTGTTCTTAAATGTGTGTGGGGTGTGTTTTTTCTTTATTGTTGGTTTCATAGTTGGTAGGGTTGGAAGGGACCTGAGCATATCATCAATTCAGACCCCCTGCCATGGGCAGGAAAGAATGCTGGGGTCAAATGACCCCGGCTAGGTGATTATCTAGCCTCCTTTTTGACAGTGGTATTACTGTCAACGTGAAAAGAAAACTTTTCCAATCCCCACCAAACAGAATTGGGATGTGGGTGGTTTCAGAGGTCATGGAAGCATTTGGATTACCTGCCATCATAAGAAACACATTAGAAATGCATTATTACATAAATACAGAGAACTAGAGCCATAACTGTCATTTGATAAAAAGTGCAAGCTTCTTTGTGTAATGAATTAAAGAACAGACAGTGTCCCAACAAGAATTTGGACATAATATTATTCTTGTAACTTTTGTAAAATACCAATCAGTATAATATCTAGGCATGCATTGTCAATTCAGTTTCTGGCAAGAAATTTAACAGTTCCTTCTATTTTTTTCTCAGCCTTCAGGAGGCAATAATATTTCAGTAGGAACTCCTGATGTAGTCTCATCAAGTAAAAAAAAAGACAAAAAGGAACAGTTGTCCAAAACCCAGAAACGAAAGCTGGCAGATAAAACAGGTTTGTTCAACATAATTTACACCTTTTTTCCAGACTTGAGAAAGTGTTGCAGTGCTTTTTTTAATAGCATTTATGTTCCTTCAAAGGCCTGGGTTCCTATACACTTTGCACCATAAGTGAGAACATAATGATCATTTCCCAGTTTTCACATGTTTTGGTCATAAAATTGGAGAACAGTTTTTTTCACAAATGATAATTTCTGCATAGGACCCTAGAGTGGAATGGCAGTGATATGACAATTGAGGTGAGTGAGCAGAATTGAGTGGTTAAACTTTCAGAGTTTGCCACATTAAACCTGTCTCTAGCTAGCACATTTCTTTGCTTCAATAAATGCACTTACTGAACATTGCTTCGATCAGACCAGTTCAACTATTACAGACGCTTACTTATAATTTGTCTGATTCTTGCTAGCTGCTTTTCACTTCGCTAAGTAGCCAAAAGTCACTGACAGTTCAGCTCTGAAAGGATTAAAACTGTAGCTTTTGCCTGACCAGGAAAAAGGGTAAGTGAGCTGAAGATTAAGCTCTGTCCCTGCTGTATGCAGCTATAGCTCTAGAAAAATCTTTTTCTTCATCCTGCCTTCCAAAAACAAAATGTGCATCTCATTTCAGGGCCCATGGTATGCAAGAAAGTATGAGGATTCTTTTTCAATAAAATCAAGTTTTTGGTGGGGGGGTTTTTTCATATGATCCATTATATGGTCATGCTGTCTCTTAATACATATACTTTTATGTGAATCATTTGATAATCTGTGGCCAGAATTATCTGTGTACCATTACTTAAATTCAGTGACTAGATTATGTATTTTCCTCTTGTAAGATCTGATCTCTTTGACAAATCTTTCCACACGCTGATTTCAAATTACCTCCTAAGTCAAGCCCTAGAAGGGCCTTTTTAGTGAAGCTTTGTGATTTTTGAGAGGTTAAATTTATCTCTTCCCCATGAGTCTTATTGCTAATATCCTCAGTTTTCTTAACCCCTTTTAAACTTTCTTTGTTAAAATTAACAATTTTACAAGCATTCAAAGAATATTTATATTGTCTGTGAACAATTTACCACTATTACATTAATATGTAGTGAAATTGCATTGTGTTCTTATATTTGTTCTTACAGCTGTTTCATATCTTTGAAAATATACACAGAGCAACTAAGGTTTCTCATCAATCTAACAGTTGAAAATGAATGCTCTTTATTCTTATAGATCACAGAGGAGAGCTTCCTCGAGGATGGAACTGGGTGGATGTTATTAAGGTAACGTGACTGTTACAACTGTGAAAGTACTGCATATGCACAATGGTTTTATGCATATGTAACTACAAATTATATTTAATCTGTTTTTTTGTTTTCTTCCTAACAATGTTTGGATTTGACTGTGGTCTCTGATTCATTTCTATATACTTCCAGCATGTAAGTATTTTCACATTATTTTCTTAAATGTTGAAAAAAAGATTTGTTAAGAAGTAGGGAAGTTTGTTACCTGTTTCTCTAGATCTTAATTCATTGATAATCTGTTACTGGGCTTTAAAACTTACAAAATTCTTCTAATATGTAAATTATACATGAAGCAAAACACTGACTGACTAATACCTCTTGGATTCGAAGAAGAAATTTATTTTTCCTTGGTTTTGAGCATTGAAAAGTTAAGCTTTAGAGAGGAGAGTTTACAGCATGTACATTAGCTGTGACTTTCAGAATACACTAACAATTCTCAGTATTTTCATTAGTCGCAGATTGCAAAAATGACATTAACAGAATGGTCTGAACATTTCAGAACTGTGGATAAGTAGCAGCAAAAAAAACCCCATTACAACACCTTTTTGTCTCCCAAGTGAGATTTCCATATTGTCTTCCTGTGGGCCTGCATCCTTCTTCCTTTCCTTTCCCACAAAGAATTTTCTTCTCCCCTCTTTGCTCTTGAATGGAAATTAATCTTGCTATTTTTAACACATTTCACTGCATAACAGAAAAAACATTGATTGTACATCAGAACAACCAAACCACTGCCAGCGTACTTCTGAGAATAGTGTTAAAATGACTTGTAGTAATCAGTCAGGTATAGCTGTTATTTTGTGTGCCATGCTTCAAAATTTTAAAGTGGCTATTAAGAATGGGTGTCTTGGATTCCAGAGAACTTCCAGAGAGCTCAGATTCCAGAGAACTTTCCCAAGTTTATTTAGGTAATCATATGGTATTATAGGCTTTGGCAGTGCCCATTTGCATTCAATTAGGTTTTACTTTAATTGAAGATAAGAGGTGCCCTAAAAATGTGTGGGATAATTCCTTCAAGTGCATTTGTTTCAGTTTAACCAAACTGAGGATTGGATTTGCATTTTCTTTAATGGAGATACTACCCAAAATTATTTATCTTCTACGAAGTTTCATTGAGGAGTATCCTTATTTTTGTATTTTAAAATATTTCATAAAAATAAAAGAAGGCAGAGTTTTAGCTCCAGGAACAATTATGGTTATTTAATGTGTAAACTAAAATAGAATAATTTTTTTTTAACTTTTTGATGAAATAGCTTGATTAGTTTGTATTAGTAACTAAATATGCTTGTATTCAATGTACAATGGAAATAATGTAGTTTCTGATTCCCAATAAATGAAATAACAGTCTAAACTCTGAACACTTTTCTTTTTGTGTCTTTTATAGTTAAGCAAAACTGGTTCTAAAGATGATGAATAAAGGACTTTGATACAAGAAAACTCCACCTTTTTAATACAGTGCAATTTTGGGTCAGCATCTTTTTCTTAGTAATTTTCTTGTTGAAGTAAAACATTTTATAAAGGACAGTTTCCTAACTAGTAAACCTGGCCACATGTGTTTATCCAGGTTATTCTGGTTTTTCATTTTTCTTCACAAATAAAATCTTGCCTTAAAAGAAGGTAATAGTATGACAGTATATTGAACTTTAGAGAGCTTATTTGGTTTCTGTCTATAGCAGAGAAGAATAGGGATATATGCAGTGTTAATTTATATTTTACTATTTAGTAAAATATAGTGAAGTCCTGTTATAGTGAATCCTTTGACATTGTAAGCATTTCCTGACATTCTTATTCCAATGGAAGACAAACACTATAACAGTGATTAATCACTTGACAGCATAATTATTAAAAATAAACTGTTCACTCTAAATAAAACTGTTGTTGTTTGTTTCCCTAATTACAAATGTAGAACAACAATAAAACATGATTATGCTGCTAAAGATTTGTCTGGGCTAAAATATGTAGTCCTGTTTTAACTGAACTGCCACAATTGCAAATGCTAGTTAAAACAAGATTGCATGTCTGAGCTATACAATTTCAAAGTAGAAGATAATGAGCAGTTTTTATACCAGTATGTATTCTTTGTTCTGTGCAGTATACTATCTGTTTTAGTCTTTCTCCCACGTGCATCTTTACGGAAGGCCTGGGGGTTTGAAGGAGAAAAAGTTGCTCTCCTTTTGATAACGAATTGCTGTGCTGATCTGTTCTGATGGGTTTCTATTTTCTTCCATTGGGGAAACGGGTTCACCATGCAGGTTTGTTCTCAGAATTATGGAATGCTGGGGAAAATGTCACCCCCCCTGCTAAATCTGTTGGAAAACATTTTTGTACAGGTCTGCTGTCTTGTATCAAAAAAGAAAGAAAAATCCTCTTACTGTGTAAACAGTAATTGAGTAGAAGATGCCTTAATGTCATTAAATTTTGTTTTGAGATTGACTTTAATAAATACCTATTTATCTGCCATGTTGTGAGTTCTCTTCTTAAGTTTCTGATGGTGCCTGCTGTACAAATGAGGTAAATTTGCACTTGTATAACATTTTCCCACTCATGAAGCAGAGCATTTTCAAATTAATTGCCAAGAGAATTCTTTCTTCCCTTCCCTCTTTCCCATCTTTGTACACTTGTATATTCTTCAAAATAATCATTTAAGCTTCTTAATTTAGGATGTAATATGTTACATTTCTGCAGCAGGATATATAGACCTGCTGAGCCATAAGGCTCACAGCTCAACAGGTATATATATCCTGATGACAAGGATGATGATGATGATCCTCATATCATTCTCAGTGTATATACAGCAGCCTCACTGTCCATTTAAAGAGTGCATTGTCACACACAACGTGCACAGCACGGCGAAGAAAGTATGTTATGGGCATGCGCTAGGTGTTCTGGTTCAATCATTGCATCATGAGTTGATGCAGCTGAGCAAGTACATCATCCTTGAGGACAGAAGCATAGACTACAATCTTGGTCAGTGAGTTTGTTTGATTATTGAAGAGTGTGGGTCATTACGTAGAATTCATATGCTGCAGACATGCAGTTAATTTCAGTAAATTACTTCTCCCCACTGTCTCACTGAAAGGAGGATGGATTACATTTACTTCAAAATTGCAGTAGTTTTTGCTTCAAAACAGTAATGGTATGAAATGGCCATTGAATCTGGAAGGAAAGAAAAGGTTACTGGAAATACTGCGCTGTCTTCAGTCTTTTCTGCAAGACTGACAGTTCAAGAGAATTGTAACTCCCCAATGATGAGCTATGCTTTTTACTGAAGTAATCTGCAGTGTAAACCAAAAGGAAACAGGATCTGGCTGTACAGGATTTTAAATCAAGAAGCCAACAACTGATTATCCTGATGGAATTCTAAACATCGGAAGATCTGTGTTTTTTTTGGTGTTCAACAGCTTTTACAGAAATTTTTTAAATACACATGGAAAGTCTACATCTTCTGAAGGAAGCAGAATGTTTGATACAAGCTTGATACTTATGGCTACAAGCATAATGGGTGGCTTGTTACAAGAAATAATGGCCACAAGCTAGCAGAGAGCAGATTTAGACTGGACATTAGGAAGAACTTCTTCACAGTTAGTGGCCAAGGTCTGGAACAGGCTCCCAAGGGAGGTGGTGCTCTCCCCTACCCTGGGGGTCTTCAGGAGGAGGTTAGATAAGCATCTAGCTGG
>NW_005842200.1:1105052-1111661 GCF_000455745.1 Alligator sinensis | reverse complement strand
CTATGCAGGGGGTCGGACTCAATGATCTATTGAGGTCCCTTCCGACCCTAACATCTATGAAAAGGTATTCATGTAATCTGGATGAGAATGCCAGAAACATTTCAGAAAAAAGTGCCTTTGGTAGGTGCATGGGCTGCTCCCAAGGGAAAACACTGCAGCTTTGCTCTCTCCCAGCCTCTGATAAGATTGGGCTCTTCTATTCCAAAGCTCTCAGCTGGAGTTAGCTTGCCTGAACTAGTTGCCTCTGTATATAAGTGTAGTTACCATGGTAATTTATTTGAATGGATCAGTTGGAGTGGAGAACAAATGAGAAGCACCTCCTCCTTCTCCTAGTGCTACTATACACAGAAGCAAGTTTCTGAGGCTCTTGAAGGGTCTGTTTTTTTGTTTGTTTTTTTTTTTTTTTTAAACTAGAGGCTGCTGCTTATAGAGTGCAAATGTTCTGAAGTTTCCTGGCACTTTGTACCCAAAGGAGATCTACTGCTGTTGCAGAACAACAAATAGCTTTTGGCCCTTTTCTTTCTATTAACACAGAAAATTGTATTTGTAGCAGGCTTATCTCCAAGGAAGATAATCTGGATAAGGAACATCAACAAATGCATGCAAATGATTGTTCAATGATAAATGCTTGATTTCCATAAAAGTTTTTAAGGTAATGTGTTTCGACAAACAGTATTTGTTCAAACAGTGCTTGGAGGGAGGGGGATGAAATGCATTTCTAAATGTAAAGGTTTCACAAAGATGGAACTCTAGTACCAAGAGTTCTCAAAACAAGGATGTCTACTGCTAGCAGCTAAACTTAAGTACTGGTGAAAAGTACTTCGGACTATTTGCAAGCTGGTAAAATTAGTGGTTGTAGAAACCAAATAGCCACAGCACTCTTAATTCTGTAGTGAAAGGGATTGTGTTTTGGGGTATTTTTCTTTTTCTGTTGCATTTTTAGATGGGGAGGGTTCAGGCATGCTAGAGAGAAATGCAGAAAAACTGAAGTGGAAAATGATCAAAGGCTCAAGAAGGATATAACAATGCATAGCAATGAATGCTTTTTCAGACATGCATCCTAATGTGTTCTGCCAGAGCACAGTTAAAAGGCTGACTACCCTGAAATGCTAATGTATATGAGCAATCAGCAGCTCTTGCCTAGTCTCTTTTACATAACTCATTTGTTGTTCCCTCTGATAATATTTCTTCCATAGAAACAATTTAGCAAAGTCATTTTATATCTTTATGGTAATACCAATGTTAGCCACATCTTAAAAGTTTTGACACTGGTTTTCCTTTTTATTGTTCATGTTTTAATTTCATGTTTTGAGAATAGGAATTTATGGTAGTCGTTCTCTTAGAGAAAGTTTACGCTTGTATCAATCATATTCCTGTCTCTGCTGGAGAAAAAAATTCAAATAAAACCTACTTTCTGAATAGTAAAAATAGAAATTGCTTTCTATTCTAACTAGGAGAGAAACAAAATTTTACAAAAAAAATTGAGATATTTAAAACTACACCTTACTTTCAGAAAAAAAACTTTTTCAGCAGGAGGTCACCTTTTCCCCCACCACTTTCTAGGTGTCTTCCCCTTGCGCCCCGCTCCATATGCTTTCCATAGGTCCCAGAGCATATTATACTAGACCAGTGGTTCTCAACTGGGATGCCACAGAAACCTGCTAGGGCTACTGTGCTGCTGTTTCTACTGCTGCAGGGAAAAACTGCCCCCACCCAGCTTGGTTTTTCAGGTAATGCATTGGAGCCAAACTGGAAGCGACTGCATCAGGAAGGCCCATTGCCTGCATTACGTTATATAGGTAGGCGTGCCATTTGTGCTGCAGCTGCTTCCTGATTCCGTTTCGACTCACTTACAGAAAAATCAAGCTGCACAGCGCAGTTTCACGCCCTGATGGCGGCGGCAGATGTCAAGATAGCTTCATTTGGTGGCAGCAACACCAGCATCTGTCCCACACAGTGTTTCCATTACGCATGTGTAGGACCAGACTGGAAAGATCTGCATAATCAGGCACTCTTGCCTGGATTAGGGTTATTAGCTAAACCCAAGGAGACAGGTGAACCACTTTTTCTGCAGCCACTTCCCTGTTTGGCTCTGACAAATAGAGTTGGAAGGCTGTTCTACCTGATGGTGGGGCAGTTCTGTGGATGGGAGTGGCATCTATCACACTGCTTACACCTCCAAGTGGAACTGTCCTCTTCCCCTGTCTTTCCATGTGGTGCTGAACCAAAAAGGGCTGTCGTGTCACATGCAGGGACATTTCTGCCTGCATTAGCTATTAAATATGCTTACCTTCATTAGAGTTATCAGTGATCACCATGTTGTTTAAGTGTGCCTAGGTTTCCACCCCACCTTAGAACAGCTGGTACTGGCTCAGTCCCTAATACAGCCCTAGTTTCCTTCGTTCTCTCAAGAACCCTGTGGGACCTAGGGTCAAATCTGTGTGATGCTGGGCAGGTTGGATGAAGAAAGTGCCCACTGCCCTTTTTGCGTGCATCATGCTAAAATAGAGGCTATCTCTCTGCCTGGCTACGACTGATGTAACAGACAAGTTCATTATGATAAAAGCAAAAAAGTTTATGTATTGTAGTGAAAAAGTAATGCAGAGTAACTCTTTGTGTTCACTAACAGATGAATTGGAAGCAAGCATGAGTTCAAGTAGTGGTTTTAGAGAGGCTGGAAGTAGATAAGCTGAGGCAGTACAATGAAAACTACCTAGCCATGGGTTTTACTTTGTGAATTGGGGTCTTCTGCTGTAATGATGTAAAGAATAAGAGCGAAGGACTTCTTTCAGTGAAAGAGGAAATGAGTTATGTGCCTTTAATTCAGCCATGAATTCAGGATATTTGCAAGAACTGCCAGGCTCAATTGGCTTATTACTTATAATGGTTTTTCATGCGTGGTTTTTCTAAATTAAAAAAGGTGTTTCCAGTCTTATTTTTTGACACATGATAACCTTGCTTTTGAAATGGGGTGCTACTAAATTCTGAAAAACTGCAGAGGGGTGCCTTGAGTCTTTAAAGGTTGAGAGCCATTGTATGAGGCAGTGTATTTAATAGCCTCTTAATAGGGCTGTGCGAAATTTCGCCAACTGTTTCGTTTCGACAGTTTCGACTTGTTTTGAGTTCGAAACAGCAAAATCAAAATGAAATGAAGGGCTTTGAAACAGCCTCAAAATGAAATGAGGGCAAATGTTTCAAAAAGGGAAATTGTAGCATCCACACTTGCACCCACACCCCAGAAGTGAGCAGGTAGTGTGATCTGGGAGCATTTTGAGCTGGCAGACGATCCCACATACACTATCTGCCTGCACTGCTGAGCCAAAACCAGTCAGGGCAAGGGAACAAAACCCATGAGCACCACGTAGGCACCAACCTCTTGCCTTTGCTTCTCAGCCTGGCACCAGCAGGAGCATGCCCAAAAGGAAGTCCCCCTCTCGCTCCAAAGCCCCCATCCCCCCCAAAGCAGAGGCAGGTCACCCTGGAACAGTTGGGGAAAGGCGGATAGAAAGCAGGGTGCATTGCAGGGGTGAGCGAGCTCATCCAGAGCATTGGGGAGATGCTTGCTGTGGATGGCCAGCCCTTCTCCTTAGTTGAGGGGCCAGAGTTCAGGCAGCTCATGGAGCTCGTGGCCCCATCATACCAAGTGCCTGCACGCACCACCTTCAGCAGGAGGCATGCGGGGAGTACTTGAGGGAGGAGCTGCACAAGGGAGGTCTGCAGGTGGCCTTATGCTTCACCTCAGACATCTGGAGCAGCCAGGGAGGAGATCATGCCTACCTCTTCCTCACAGGTCATTAGTGTGACCAATCAGGCTGTCAGTGGGCTCTCCTTCAAGCCAAGGTGATGGATGAGTCCCACATAGCAACAGAGATCATGGGGGTTATGAACCACTTGGTGCAGGTGTGGCTCACTGGGCAGGTTGAGCTCACCCGCAGGTTAATGGTCACTGACAATGGGGCCAAGATGGTCAAGGCAGTCCCTGATACCAACTTTGTTAGCATCCACTGTGTGGCTGAAGTTCCACCTCATTGTCAGGGATGCCTTGGAGGGGGACAGGGCTGCTGGTGATGGTGCCAACACCACCAGCAAACTCATTTCCAAATGCAGGAAGGTGGCAGGCTACATCCACCAGAGCATCAAGGGGGGCAAGATGCTGTGGGACAAACAAGCAGAGCTGAACATCCTGCAGCACAAAATCATACAGGATGCGGAGACTCGGTGGAATCACGCATACCTGATGCTTGAGAGGCTGGTGGAGCAACAGAAGGCCATCCATGAAATGGCCTTGCTTGGGGAGATTGGGATCCCTTAACAAAGCAGAGTGAGATACCATCTCCCAGATCTTGGTGGTCCTCAAGCCCTTCTTTGAAGCCACCAAGACCCTCAGCGCTGGCAATACCCTCCTTAGCCAGGTGATCCCTGTAGTGTGGGAATTTCAGAGCCAAATGGAGAGCTTCCAGGGGATCAATGTTCCTGGCTGGAGCAAGCCACTGTCATGAGACATCCAAGCACTGATGAGGTGGCTGAAGGAAGGCATCAGGAAACAGCTTGATCCCTTGTGGTCCAGTATGGTCCATGTTCTGGCCGCCATGTGTGACCTGAGGGTGAAGGGCAGCATATACAGTAGCCAAAGCCTGAATCAGGTGCTGGTGAAATGAATTGGGGAGGCAGAATGATGGAGGCAGGGGGACGCAGAAAAGGGGAATCCACTGTCCCATGCTAGCATGCCATCCACCAGCCAGTCTCCTCCTCTACCACAGGCGCTGCCAATGTGGGCCAAGGGCATGACTTCCATGGTGGGGTCCAGAGGCACCAGACCCCACCATCAGGCAGGTAGCACTCAGGCCTTGGTGGCTGCCTATCTCGGCAAGGTTGTGGAGCCACTGCTGTGTGACCCCTTGGCCTACTGGGCAAGCCACAACCGGATGTGGCCACAGTTGCCGGGGAACACCTGTCCTGTCCACCGACCAGTGTTCCAAGCGAGAGGGTGTTCAGCATTCCTGGGGATGAAGTGACACCCCACTGCACCTGCTTGGATCCTGGTTTGGTGGAGCAACTGGTGTTCCTGAAGGTGAACCACCCGCTGTTGGGGTTCCCCAATCTCCAGGTGCAGACAGAGTGAGTACCACCCTCCTCACTTCATCTGCACCTATTTCCTTTTTCAAAAAACATGCCCCTGTAAGCGGGGTAGTAAATTTACTTTGATCGTTTGTAACTGTCAGGATTTTTAAGCGTGCTAGCTCGTAGGTCACAGCTGATTTTCTAATTAAGGATTTTACTCAGCACATCTGCCCAATCTCGCCCACCATGACTCGATGAAAAAAGAAAAAAAGGAGGGAGGCTTGCCGTTCTTAATGGCTGTTGACCTTTGATTGATTTAAGAATTTTCCCCACGCTTGGCTCTGTTTTTTACATGGCACTAGGAACCTGAGGCTACTGGCTATTTATCACTGTTTTTATTCCTGACCTATATTATTCTAATGATTAAATCTTGGTGGGCTGCAGAACCAGGGGTCTCTGGTCTCTTACAGGTGCTCCTGTCCTGCACCACTGCCACTCACAATTAGTTGTCTTATGTCCTTGCAGTTTTCCCAGATGGAACAACCGTCACTCTGCCAGATCCCGACGATCATGTATCCTTGAGTCTTGATCCTGGTAAGTGCAGAGAATCCTCCGAGCCTCAAAAGGAGAGAGTTTCCTACTCTTCTCCTTTAGCCCAGTTTTCGTCACATTGCTTCCTCTGATCTGCTCTCCATTCTGCTCTCCATCTCTCCCCTAAACCCTCCAGCAGCTGTTTTTGGTGTGGTTTTTACTGCTCTCTGTCCCGCGCCCAGCAAACTGGAACTGATAGGAGCTAATGAATCTAGGCATCTTTGATCTTCCCACGTCTTGTTCTCTTGCTTCCAGTGTGCTGTTAGGTAAGTGTTTGTGCTCGAAGCACCCTCTCCGGCACTCTTTATTATCTTCGGGGCCCTTTCTCCAGGTCCCTGGCGTCTCCTTAGGAAGGGCATCGCAATCCTCACTGCCACATCCCTGCTCTCAGAGCTGGAGGGGGCATTCACTGAATCAGCAGCCAGCAGGGGAAGAACATGGCCCTGCTGAGCTTCCGTGCCAGGACGAACTTGGAGGTATGGGTTGGGGCTATGGGGAAGGAGAAGGCCTCAGGTCCTGGGCATGACCACTAAAGATGCACTCTGCCAGGGTCAGGAGGCCTGGTGGGACTGCTGGCAGCATGATAGCTCCAGGAAATGCCAGGACCAAGGATCCCCCTTGTGAAAGGTGGGTAGGAGGCACCATAATCTTCAGCTACCACATGCACACACACAGTCCTGGCTGGGGAAAGCCCAGCCCCGGCATGTCTTTGAGAGGCCTGAGTCTTGCTGGTTGCAGTGGACTTGTGAGGTTCCAGGTGAGCTCAGCTTAGCTGCCTGGGATGCCAGGTTTTGGTTTGAAAAACCCTTTGTCAGGCTGAGGAAGCACCTGCAGTTGATGTGTATGCTGTCCCTGGATGGAAGGAATAGTAAAGAAGCCAGAGGCTGGCATGCAATGCACGCAACAAAGCCAGTCTATGAAAATGGAAATGGAGGCGTCAGGGGGTGAGGGACAGGC
>NW_005842200.1:1088503-1105020 GCF_000455745.1 Alligator sinensis | reverse complement strand
GGCCTGTGTGTGAAAAGTGGCTTGTAAATTCCCTTTGAGGATCAGGCCTGAGAGATTGGAGACAGGTGGTGTTCTGTTGTTGTCTTTGATAGATTTTCAATGTGCGCTCATTCTGATCTGCATCTGTTGCTTGGTGTCTCCATGTATTTTCCATCAGGGCACTTGGTGCCCCAATGAAGATATGTATTATATTGTGAAGATATCTCCATACTGGAGATATTGTTGAAAGGTTTTGCATGTGTTGTCATGGCATGGCCTAGATCCATTCAGTGTGTTTTGGGCTGTAGGAAGTTAGTTTCTGGTGATGAGGTTAGTGAGGTTCGGTGCTTGTTTGAATTTACAGGGCTATAGATGTCCTCAACAGTTAGCTGGTGGTCATCTTAATCTTTGAGTGATGTGTAGGGAGGCTGAATGAGAAACTTTATAGATTGAACTTTAGGAATATACTTCACCTCTGGTGCTCCAATATTAGCTGGAAATGATAAAGCAGGAAAAGTAATTTAATGAGATTAAAGGTGTTGAGTTACTGGCACATCTATTTGGTGAGTGTGGCCGGGTGGGGTGAATAACGAAATCTCTCTCCCTGAGACTCGCCTGCCACACTTTGGAATGATGGAAGAATAGGAAATTAATTCCCCAAAGAGAGTGAGTGTAATAAATCACCCCAGAAGCAAGATTTAAAAAAATGGGTTTATTAGTAACTTCACCACAGGTTGTGGAGCACCCTGGCTGTTCTTACAGCTCCCGGTCTCCCTTTTCTCCACCACTGTGCAGCCCACTCCCACCAGTCAGTCAGCTCCACTCCAGTCCCACTCTCTTTTCTCTTTCCTGTGGTACCAGCGGATCCTTCTTCCATGGGGCCTTCTCTCAGCCTCTCCTCTCTTCCTCACCTCCTTACTTCACCAGTCACTGTGAAGTAACCACTGTGACCACCCAGTCAGCTGGTCTTATCTGCAAGCTGCTCCAGCACTGGGTCTGCCGCTTCTGGCGTCCCTGCTGAATCTCTCCACAATGTGCCCAAGGGGGTAAAGGAAAACCCCTTGCTGTGGACTTAAGTAGCTGCTGGCTCCTGATCAGTTAATATATACCCCAGGTTGGATCCCCTTCCCAACTGTGTTTACTAAGTAATTAACTTTGCCCTGTCCCTGACCTGACTACTTGCAACTTAGTAACATCAAAGGAACAAGGCTGTCTTTGCCCTGTTACAGTGAGTATCACTATTTTTGACTAAAATGTTGTACCATCTAGATATCCCAGATGGACCTGAGACCCCTGTGTGGCTTTCACACTTTGGCCTGTGTAGCTAACTCCTACACCAACCTTGCCTATGGCTCTGTCCCACAAAGGAGCTTGACTGCATTTTATGTTTCTGGTTAATGAAGTGCAGCAGTTACACCCAGCAGTTACAGTCAGGTTGAATTCAGCCCATGACCATATAATTTGAAAGCAGCCAAGGGAGATGCGTAGGGGGTGCACGTGCACCCTGAGCGTGGTGGTGTACCCCCTGCAAAAAGGTGTCGCAGACAGTGTTGGCGGCACCTGCAAGCAGTTGCCGCTCGCCACCCCACCACCAACACCACCGGCAGCGTCTGCGGGCAGTCCACGATCGTCCCCGGCCACTGCCAGCGGTGCCTGCAGGTGGTCGTCGACTCCTGGTCGGCGCTCGCCATCCCCTCCTCTCCCCACACCACCAACAGTGCTGGCGACGTCTGCGGGAGCTGCATGCTTACTGCCGCCGGGCTCCCACCACCACTGCTGCGCTCCCACCACCGCCAGCGCAGCCATGGCCCCCCAGCTGCCGGGAGCACGCGCCATTCATAAAAGCAGCCTCCATTAGCTCTCTGATACCACAAGCCTTAAAAAGTCAAGTGAATGGCCTTGAGATGTAGTGTAAATTCATCTGTGTTGTGCTTCAGTGAAAGGAATATTTTAATAAGTAAGGCTATCATGTCGCTCTTTTATAGTGTGTTTGTGGAAGGCGCTCAGTCTTCTTCACAAGCACTGTGTTCAAACACCTCTATGAACCAGACATAGTCATTATTCTCCCAATGTTATGAAAAGGAGAATTGAAGCATGGAGACACTGAGGCACTTGCCCAAGGTTAAACTGAACATCAGTGACAGAGATGCACTCTGGGGTTTGGCATGTGAAGCGTGTAGCATAAGTCTGGCTGCTGATCCTAACCACCAAGAGCTCTGTTATCTCACAACCTCCAGGGGCAGATAACTGGCTGCTGGTAGGCTCCGCATTAAGCCCTTCTTTCTTGTCCCTCATATTTCCCCTCTCCCTGCTGTTCCCAAACTTTCTGTGTATGCGACCCCAATCCTAGGTTTACAACCACGCCATGTGGTATAAGCCTGATTTTTCCAGTAGCATTTCAGGACTCATTTGGGACTATGATCTCTAGTTTGGGAACCACTGCTCTATTTCTTCAGAGCAGGTTGCAAATGTCCATTCTCCAGCATCACTCTGGCCAGAAACTTCAGGGTAGGCCCCAGCACCTTCTCATACTCCCAGCCCCCTCCTTCTCCCCACCTCTAGCAGCACAGTCCCCTTTAGGGTTGAAAAGCTGGCAACCTTTTTCCTGTAAATGAATCTGGGCTTGCAACACGGATGTCACTGCAAATGGCAGCAGGATGGAGCCTGCAAGTGTCAGTGGATTCCATAGAGCCACCTACTATGCTGTTTGGGTTTAAATCTCTGGGATCAGACCCAGTCCAAGGAGTAGCCATTCAGCACCACGGCCCGCACTCTGGCGTAGTAGTACTCAGTGAAGTTTTCTGTCTCGTGTGAGGTTACAAAAAGGCTGTGATATGTTCTGGCACTTGGTTTTGTTAACTCATTTTTTCTCCACATACCTTAGAGAAGACACAGTGAATGCTTTCAATCCACCATATACTTTCAATCCACTATATATAGTTCCTAAATATTTAAGAGCTGAGTTTTATAAGCATGAGTGCACTCTGCCTCACAGTGTGCCTGTGAAGTGTCATTTCCACCTCTGCCATTATACAGATGGAGAAACTGAGGCACAGAAAGAAAGTGACTCACCCCAAAGTTAGTAGCCAATCCAGGACCCAGATGACATAGATTCCAGACTCAAAGTGGTTTTTAACCATCTATGAATGAACCAGTATGCACATTTGAGACATAATTTCTGGGTCTTGTAAAAGTCCTTTTTTCAGATTCTGATGAGAGCCAGTAACTTTGCTTATATCTTCTACCTACAGTGGTGCCTTTTGCCTTTACAAATGATCAATAACACAAAACCAACAGTAAATATAGGTAGCTCACATACTCTGTTGAGGTAAAGGTATTGAACTAGGCAGTATTTTTCACACTGAATACTTCATTCACCAAAAATTGCAGTTGCATTACACTGAAACTCTTTGCTATTGGTGCTGACTTAGACCAAGAGTTAAAAAAAAAAAGGAAAATAAATGTTTGCAGCAAGTAAAGTGCTTTTTAGAAACAGGTTGCTTCCACATTTTTAAACAAAACAATTTGGTATTTCATTTACAATACTTCCAGATTCATTTTAGCTAAATTTAATTTTTAAAAAGAGAGCTAAAAATACCTGAAAAAGAGATTCTTTCATCTACACCAAAACAATATTTTCTTGGTTTTCACTTCAGTGAGACAAGCCAGAAAAAAATGTTTCAGACTGATCTGCAAATAAATTTCTTTTTTGACTTGTCTGTGTTTCTGAAACAAAAGAAAACAGAAAACCCGTATTGTTCCCTTAGCTGTACAATGACCTTAAGCACTGTACAGGTCTCAATGGATGTTTGCAACCTGCCCAGGACAAATCTGGGACCCAAATATATGCCCACAAGTATAAGCAGCAGGTTTGCTAGGTTCTGGTAATTCATGCAGAAGCTGGGCAAGCTGATGGGAGCTGGGTAGTTCTGATCCCAGCTGGAAGTGACACTCTACAGACTGTTTTGCATCCCCTTAGAGGAACTGTCAGGAAAAGCTCATCCCAGAGCAAGGAGTGTCCCTTGTAGGTTGCCAGGTTGAGGAGCTTCTCAACAGCCCATGGACTGGCCCCAGTCTGCATTAAGGCTAGGGACAGACATTACGCATAAACCAGTTTAAGGGATCAGAAACTGGTTTAAACCTGTAATACAACAGATGTTCAGTGCACATAAACCAGTTTGAAAATGGCTAAACCAGTTTGAGATAAACCTGGTTGAATGTAGTATCAGACTTAGCTGATTTGGGTCAAACTGGTTTATACAATGTCTGTCCCAGACCCCTTGTTGGTTTAACTTAAACCAGACTCCCCCAGCATCCCGGCATGCTCTCTGAGCTGGGCAGGGTTCTCTGCTCCGCAGCAGGGCTGGCTTCTCCCCTCTGCTCCCTGTCTGCAACTCCTGCAGAGACTGCAGGCATCTGCCTGTCTTCCCCCTGCTCCCCGCCCCCTCCCCTCACCACTGTCTGCTAAGCAGGGATCCCTTGTCCCCTCTGCCTTACACAAACACTTCTCAGCATTAACTAGCAGACCAGATGCTGGCTACGGTCCATGCTGTGGCAGATGGGACAAAGGCAGAATCAACAGATAGCTGGTAATGTCTCTCTGTTTCCGTAATGGGCCGATAAACACTGAGTTAGGGGTGATAAACACTGTGGTATCAATTCCCTGTTGGGCTGGTTAGAAGTGGGGTTAAGGGGGGACCCCTCCCTAATCAGAGCATCCTTCCTTGGCCTGGCCACACACCCCTCAGCTCAGGACTGTGGAAGGGAAGGGAGGGCTGCTCTAGCACCCTCCAGCTTCTAGCCTGAGCCACTGAAGGCATGTGCCTACACTTTCTCAGTCTGGAGGGGATGTCTGTATAGTTACAAACTGAGTCAGCCTAGTCAGGTTAGACTAACCTGCAAAGATTGAATCAATTCAGGCTCAGGCTTTTTGAGTGTCTGTCCCTAGCTTTTAGTTCCATCTGCCTCTGCTTTTGGGATGACAGACCTGAAATGTAACCCAAGTAAAGCAGCTGTAGTTTTCAGAGCCTAGGGGTTGCTGTTTTTCTGCATGTGGGGCAATGACATCAGCAAAGGAGGGGTGTGTGGTTCTCATCCCAGAACATGAGCAGGTGGGAGATTGTTTTGGAGCACTTACAGGAAAGGACGGCTTTATAGCAGGAACCAGCATCCTCCTGGGATCTCTCCATAATCCCACCAGGCTAAGATCCTAAGATTTCCTTAGGAGCCACGACTCCTGTGCCCAGTTTCTAATTTTGCCCCAAATTGTCATGTTGAAATTTGCTGTTGCCATTTGTGCAAAATGGCACTGGAGAAGATTCCTACCAGGCTTCTGATCAAATCCATCTACCCAGGACATAAAGCAATGAATAGAATCTCTCAGCCAATGGCAGGATCCATCCTGGGCCTGATTCTGCAACCCAGGGCGTTCAGCAGCACCAAGGAAAGCCCCCATGCAGCTACCTTGAGAAAATGCATTTCAAGCAAAGGAAAGACTCCATACTTGGGTCCTATGAATCCTTGGGACTCTCACGGCTTATGGAAAGCAACAGATGACCCTTGAAGGAGTTGTCTTGTCAAAGAACCACTTCCCTGGAGTTCTTTGCTAGCTCTGTTAGGCCAAGGGAGTCTCCCTTGCTGGGCTGGAGAAGGCATGGCATATCCAGTTACAGGGGGGCAGAACCATGAGCTCTCCTCTGGGAGCAGAAAACAGGCTTGTAGGAAAACTCTGACAATAATGTAAAGTCCCTGTGTGTGCAGTTGGTGTAGAATTATTTGCCCTGTTTCAAATCTGGCTCTCAAACATCCCTCCTGAGTGCATCGTTAAACTCTTCTGGGGTTTGACAGGCAGACAATATGTGCCCATTAGGATTGGCTGAAAAAGGACTACACAAGTTCATGAAGCCAAGTTTCTGGATATTGCTGAAATCATGCTTTTGCCCAGGTTTTCCAACTGTCTCCCCTCCTGAAACAATGCTTTACTTGTTACAGGCCATTCCTCATCTCTGTAGCTCAAATCACTTGTTAAAGGCAGGTCACTAATATTATTTGCATTTTACCAATAAGGTAACTGAGATACAGAGAGAAGGGACACAAGTGAGTGGCAGAACAAGGACTGGGACTGAAACCCCAAACTGCTAGTTCCCAGCCCATTACCCTGTCAGCTGGGCCATACTTTTGTCTCCAGAGCAGACTAGTGACTTTTCTTAACATAAGGTCACCTTCCAGCTGAGATGAACTCCAAGACCCTGTTCTTTTCCTTGGGTTCTGTTCCAAACAGCCATTTTGGTGGCAGTAAATTAGCAGCCAAGCCTGCTTATCTAGCTCAGCCCTTTTTTCTCAAGAAGCATTGGTCTCACAACCTATTTAAACAAATCACCAAGGAAGACATAAACCCTACACAGAAGTGGTGATCTCTCTGCAGTCAGACAGCCTTGGGGGGGAACAAAGGAGCTATTACTAAAACTAAGGCTTCATGCCATAACCCAGCGGCTTCCAGCTTTGACACGGGTGTCAAAGGCTGTCCCAGGTATGGATGCAGTATGTATCAGTGGGTTAATGAGCAAGGACTAGAGATTTTCTTGCTTATAGGCAGCTAACTGGAGATGAGCTGAGGATCAGGGGTTTGGCTCTGGATTGGCATTAGTCCAGGGTTGAGGCCAATGAACTTCTCTTGCTGAGAGGAGCATGTCTGTAATGCTGAATACAGGATGATTATATAGAGAGTGTTACTCAGAGGAATCACTGAACAGCCTGAAAATGAACTGTGACCTGCGAGTGTCTTCATGAAGGTAGATAATTCCTTGCCCATGTGTATTTTGGTGACTTCCCTGGGCTCAGAGATTTCTCCAGCCTAGGCTTCGTAGCCATGGAAGTCAGTTATCCCTTCCGAACATGCTCAGAAAAGCAGAGAGAGATGCTCTCTACAGGTGGACACCCTAAGATCTTCCTGCTTCTTGCTCCCCCCTCCTCATCTCTGCCCAAGGATCCTTCACAACCCTTGACACCAGTGGGCAGAAATTTGGAGAAGATTGTGCCAAGAAACCTGTCCACTGGGGAGAGATTGCGCAGAGGGGGGAGAATGGATCGAGTCAGGAAGGTGCCATGGGCTCTACAACTGGCACCTCCAACTGCCAGGGACTTCAGTGCTTTGTTGTGTTGGCCTTGCATTGTGATCAGACTTGGGAATTGTAGAAGCCCCCTACCAAGGCCTCATCTCCTTCCATTTCTTGAGCTCAAAGACTACAGAAAAGCTGGATGATCCCAAATGGACAACTCTGAATGTCAATCCAAACTCAAGGAGACTGGCAAACCTTCCAAGTTGGACTCTTGCTGGGTTACTGACTTTCATCACCTCATTTCCCAAAGGCATGAGGGAATCTTCCCTTCCCAGACAGCCCTACCCAGTTTGGCTGGCTGCAACAACAGCTCTGAGAGCCATCCTGTACCTTCAGCAGCAGGTGCTCGCACCACACATTGTCCTGGGAGGTCCCAGGATTTCCTGAAAGTGGGAGGGAAACAAGAAGGATGTCACTGCCATAGGCACTGAAGAAAGTCCCAGCTGCCTCCCTGGGCATCAAGTCTTTGGAAGCTCCTGCATCCACACCTGGTCACCTTCCAGGATCCCAAGGTTATAGGCTTTTCACTCTAGTACATATCATGCTGGCATGTCTGGAAGTTGTGCACAACCAGTTCCTGTAGAACTGGCCATAAGGGGAATGGAGGGTGCTCAGCACCTCATGGATGTGTTCGGAACAGCACACTACAGGACTTGGTTTCATGGAAAGGCAAAGTGCACAGAGTTTTCCTCTGGCAACAGAAACCTCCCAAATGTGCAGGGAACTGCAGGAGAGTGGTTGCTCTGGTGGAGCCCTTCACAGGCAAACCCTACCCTGGGTCCCATCAACCTCAATGTTGTCAAGTCTCTGGATTTGCCCCCGTGACAAAGAGTAGAAGCTCTCAAACATGCAATGCTGCAGAAGGGGAATGGTACCACAGTGGGATCCAGGAGGCTGCAACCTCCCCTCTTCCCTTCCATTCTGCAGAGATCACTGTGCTCCCTCCTTGCTTGTTACCTTCAATGGTCGTGAGCAGGATGGGAAACTTGATTCTCCACTGCTCTCCAACAGTAGGGTGCATCATGTGGTGCAGAACCCACAGTCCCTACAGGGCAGAATGGACACGGTTGCCTCACCCAGGGCCGAGGCAACCACCTGACAGTGAGAGAGAAACAGGGCCTCAGCTCTGGAGGGGGGCTCCATGGCTTTCTTTAGGAGGGAAACTGGCCTCCACCATACATGGCCAGAGAATTCAGCAATCAGACATAGGCTGATGTGCTGTGCTTGGCTGATCCTGCACACCCCACCACAGGCTGCGAGGCAGGGGCAGAACATGGCTCTGCTCTGCAAAGGAAAGGGAACTATGCCAGCACAGGGCAGCTCTGAGTGTGGGAAGAGACAGTGTTTTCCTCCAGCTAAGGCTACAAGCACGTGTTCCCCACACCTCTGGCAGGTACCTTTCCAGGGCTACTCACCAGGAGTCATGCCAGCAGCCCCTAGGCCTTAGGAAGTTTGGCTGGAAAAAGAGAACATGGCCATGTGTGCCTACTTTGGAACAGGGGTAATGCTGCTACAAGCCTGTCCATTCGCAATGTGCCCACCCATGTACACTCTGGGACCTGGGTACAACTGGCACTTCCATGGCACCTTCGGTGTCTGGATCTCAAGGAGTTTTACCAAGGAGCTTTCACTCTCAGCCCCTGTGTGAAGCAGGCACTGCTTAGTCATCGTTGGATGAGTGGGGAAGCTGAGGCAAAAAGGCCCTGAGATTCCCCTATGGCACAGCATAAATCTGGGGCAGCTCTGGGTTGGAGGAGCCCACATTGCCTGGCTCCCCCTCCCAGGTTGTAATGACCCAACTGTCCCTCCCACCTTTGGGCCTCCTCATAGTGGATGAAAGAGGCCAAAGATTTTCTGAGAGGCTGTTGGAGCTGGTTCATCCCACAGGGATCTGGATTCCAAACCTCCTTTGCTGGGGTCCATGCAAGCCGCTTCTTCTCCCTCCCACTGCGGTTGCTTGGCCAGGTCCCCAAGGCATCAGCACAGGGGGGTTAGAGTGCAGCTGTGCTGAGCTGGCACTATGTAGCCATGCACAGGGGGGTTAGAGTGCAGCTGGGGCAATAAGACCTGGAGAGAAGAGCCAGACAGCTTGGACTCAGCTACTTGTACCCCTGCACCCAGCTCTCTTCATTGAGTCCTCAAGGACAGTCTCCTCTTCTTCACCAATGACCCACCTACTTGAGGATCCACATGTCTCTCTCTCTCAAGAACAGCTGATCTCTGAAACCCTGTTCTACCACTGCCCAAACAAGTCTCAATTTCAGAGAAGACTGAGCAGAACAAGGAGAAAGAATGAGGAGGCCATTTCAGCACAGGGATTCCTTCCAGTTGGGGTGTTGTGTGTCATTCCTTAAATGGCAGCAGCTTGCTCCATAATTCACAGCCAGCATTGGCCATCAGCTATCTCCATTACCCTGCCAATACAGAGAATTGCACAGTGGAGAGGTACAGGGGATGAAGAGAAATGCATTGATAATGCAAGGACAGCAACTGGTCACGTACTTGGCTCATGCCACTGATTGAGACATCCAGATTTTCCAGGATCTCCACACAAGTGGCTTGGATGCTCTGTTCCTCCTCAGCATCCTGACTGGAATGGTTTTTGGATTTCTGCACAAGAGACCAGGAGAAAGCTCATGAGCTAGTCAAGAGGCACTGACTGGACACTCAGTCTCCATCTCCTTTGTGGCCAGCTTGAATGCTGCACAGTTACCATTGATTTTATGTTCTGCTCAGAGCACAACTCCCTGGAGCTGAGATAATAAAAGAAAAACCAAGCTGATGGGGCAGGTTCCCAGTTCAGAAACACCTCAAACACTGTGCAATGACTCGCTGGACACACAGTGTTTCTGGGTCCTGGGAGTGGGTTATGTCTTGAAAACTGCCAAGTATTCACTTTCCTTCGTCCTTCCAAGAGGACCCTTCAGATTCAGCCCAGTGGACACAAATGTGCAGGCATCACACACCCACTCTGTTCCATCTGCTCTGCGGGCCCAGCTAGCGCAATCGTCTGCGTCTTGTCAATGTGATTCTATCAATGGATCAAGCTGTGTCCTGGGCACCAAGACACGTCCTTGGGAGTCTATTTCTACAAGAGAGCATTGCTGTTCTCAAGGAAGTTCCTCTGACAGACTGTGTGGTCAGGGTTTTCACTCCTCAGTGCCTGAAGAGGCAAATCTCAGCCTCATCAGAAGATGTACACAGTCCAGATCAGAATCTGGTCTCACTGACACCCTGGGGAAAATCCAGAGTAGCTACACTGACATCATAAGAGCTCCCTTAGATCTGTACCAGTGGAAATGGTCTGACCCTGGTTCTAATGACTCAGCCTGGCAGCCCTGGGGCACCCCATGCTCCTGCTCAAGCCTGCTACAACAGCACCACCAAGTCTCCAGCCTCAATTTATGACTGCTTGAAAATATAGGCCACTAAGTCCCAGGCCCAGTCATCCAGGCCCTGCACACTGAGCAGTGAATGACCGTCTTCATCTGGAGGGGAGAAGAGGACAGACTGGAGTCAGGACTGCCCTTATGCCCAAATGGTGGCAGGGACTGGCCATGGCACAAACCCTCCCTCAAGCCTTGGAAAGGATGGCAGGGAGGGAGAAGGGTTCCCAGGCCCCCAATTTTGTTTCTAGGGTTTATAAAGAGGCAAAAGAACAATGTGTCCTTGCTACTCAGTAGAACCATATCTGAAGGAAAGCAGATCCCTTCCCCACTGGCAATCTGATAACACTTTCCTAGATCCTGACTCTCCCCAGCTCCAGAAGCAGAGGGACAGACTCTCTACGCTGCCTTCCCTGAAGATCCTGATAGGGAAGAAAGGCTTTCTGTACAGGACAACCAAGAATCTCGGGTGGGAATTTTGTGTGAGGTCCATGTGCCATCCCTAGTACAGCCACTACTCACAAATCACCTCACCTCAGTACTCTGATCACCAAGCATGCACCTCATGGCCTTGACTAGTTCACATTTCTACTTGCTCATCTCCAGCACTGGAAGGAGAAGGAGGGCACAATATTGCTGTGTCCTGGGAGCTCACCCTCCACAGCAACATGCACCCAGATTGCAAAAGACCTGCTTGTGGCTACCTGCACAACCTCCTGTTTCTACTTTGGAACCTGGGAAAGTCTCTTGGGCCATAACAAAGGTCTCGTTAAACCTCTTGACTTCAGAGGGCTGCCAGGAAAGGTGTCCGAGCAGGATTTGGCCCCAGCGTTCCCGTGTTGTCCAGCAATGCTCAGGGTGCTACTGGCCCTCTGTGACCGAGCAGCAGAGGACAGAGGTCTGGCTCTAGCTCTACACAGCCAGGGCTCTTGAACACAGCTAGAACAAGACAGGTTATTCATCCTGGACAGTCCTAACTCAGTTCCTGAAGGGTCAGCCAAGACAGCAGTCAACACGTTTGCTCTGGTCATACTTACAGTCAGCAGCAATGATACCACTAAAGATTGAGAGGGACGCCACACGGCTTGCCTCCTTGTCAGTCTTGAGCCGGGAGCCCACAAGGGAAATAAATTGGTCTGGGGAGAGACAGGCTGCAGGGGAGAAGAGCACAACCTCAGTGACCTCAGAACTCCTCGTTCTTGTTCCCCCTTCCAGGGTTTGGCACAGTGCAGGGAGATTTGAAGGAAACCCCAGTGTTGCTTGGAGTCTCCTCTCCTGACCGAGCAGGCGGAGACAGTAGAACACCTTGACCTGGTTCTCTGATCTTGGCAGCTGTGCCATATCACACACCTGTGGGAAGAAGGGAAGGGATTCTCCACAGTGCCACCTGGGTGCAGAAGAAAGTGTGGAATGGATCCTGAACTCCCACTGTCTATGAGTTGAACCAGAGTCTTTTTGAGTCCCAGGAGACCACTGCAATCACGGAAGAGCCAAGAACTCAAAGGTCCAGACCATAAGCAAGACAGGATCTTGATTTCCAAGTCCCTTTAGCAACATGGCTGCTCTTGGCTGGACTCACACCACAGGATTGATTGTTCTAGTCCTGACGTGCTATGACAAAGGGATTTGCATGGACCCTCAGTTGAGCTAGACTGAGGGGAGACAAGGAGGCCACGACCTGTTTTCTTCTTCTTAGGCAAGCAGAGAGGTTGCCAGCAAAGTGGGACTTGACACTGTCATCAGCTGAGCCTGTCTGGCTAACGGGACTTGGACCTGCTGGGCCTCGGGATGAGCAGTACAGGATTGGGTGTGCAGGGCAAAGCAGATGCTCTTGAGTTTCCCATTGGGGAGAGGGAGCTGAAAATCATAGGCCACCTCCAAGATCTAGCTCAGACTCTGCAACCAAAGGTGAAAGTCAAAGGGAGGATTAGAGAGGAGAACCAAGGAGTGAGCAAGAGCAGAAAATTAGTGAGTGGAAAAAAATACCTCACTGCCCCATGCTTAATGCTTTACTGCTTTGGTGCTGGAAGTTTCCACATCTGCAACTCTGATCACACCACACTGTGTTGTTTGAGCCCCTGCCCAGTACCCTGAATACACCCCACCTAGATTACCACTCTCTGGAGATTCAGATTCCTTCCAAAGGATGCCAGGAGGAGAGTGGGTCCCATGGCCCACAGGTGTCGTAGGCCCCAAAAGTGACCACAGCATCAGGACCAGCCAGCATCTGCCTACACAGCCACGGGGACACAGGACAAGGGAGCACAGAGCTGAAGTAGGATTCTCCCCTCAGATAAACCTATACTGCCTCACGGGGCTGCCCAGGTGCAAACAAAGACAGAGCACTGCCTGTCTTACCCAGGGGAGAGACGCTCCACAGGCAGTGGGGTGGTAGCCATCCACTTCTATAACCCATAGCAAGGAGCCCCAAATCTCCATGTTTTAAACTGCCAGGCCCTGACCATAATCACTGCACTCCACAAGAGACAACCTCCAATCCTCCCTACCCCGTGGAGGTTTGAGAGGCCAAGCCCAGGGGGAGCAGAGCAAAACTCAGCTGGAAGGAGCAGTCCGGTAGTTCATTTCTTTTGTCTCCCCTTATCAGACTTCCCAGAAAATGGAAGTGGCATTCCCAACACAGCCATGATCTACAGATCTGGCTGCTGTGAGTTTATCCCCCAAGGGTAGGCAAGGCCGATTCGTTAAGGTGTCTTGAACTGTACCAGGAAAGCCCCAAGAGAGCTATGGACTTCCTAGAGTAAGTCGTGCACACACACAAGTGTGCCAGTGCTTACACCTATGCATACAGACAAGGGCCAACGCTGGTTTCCCAGGTAGCGTATCACCATGGCGACATGAAGATTGTTGACCCCTCCCTTGTATTGCTGCAGGAGACAGAGGAGCCTTTCAAAAACAGTATCGTGATGCCTGTCATGGTGGAGAAGGAGACCCATCACAGGTCCCAGTGCCTTGACTGCAGCCTGCTGCTGCTGCAGAGAGAGAAGGCAGAACTGAGTCCCTCTGACAGACTTTCTGGGAGGTTGCTCTGGATCAGGAAGTGGCATAGCTTTTGTCCTTCTCAGGTCAGCAGCATCCTTGGTCCATCATTGGACTGGCCCTGCCTGCATGGTTCCCACCTACAGCAGGTGGGAGGGGCTGTGGGATATGGCCCTGGGACTGGCTCATGGATCACACCTCCCCCCTATACTGATGTGCCCAGACGCACGTTCAGAGAGAGCAAACTCCTTCTTGCTGCCATCCCCCTGGGCAGTGAAGGAGTCACACCCGAAAGGAGCTGCCCCCTATCCCAGTGCTCACTGGCACCCATTAGCACACACAACTGCACATTGCCTGTAGGCAGAGCAGATTCTCAGGCACATGATACGAGCACCTGAGACTGGGTCTTCCCTGCCAGGACTGCACAGACAGGCAGACATAGTGACACATGACAGCTGTACTACAGAGCTAGAAAGACAGCAGCCCTCACCTCCAGGTCCTCACTGCTCAGCCAGCTGCTTCTTATGAGGTCAAAGAAAGGGAGCACATGGAAACAGTAGTCAGCTGCCCGACAGCTGGGGAACGGGCTCATCCCTGATCTGGAATTTCATGTTGGCAGCCCGGACAAAGTCTTCCACAACTGCAGACGGGGAGAAAAGACAAGATGTTTGCACAAGAACATCAGGGTGAGGTGCTGCTGCTGCTGGGGCAGGACATGCAGGCCTGATGGTCATGACAAAGTCCTGGCAGCCCCCGCACTGCTCAGAGCAGATGGAGAATTTGGGACAGGTGGAGCAGGCACCAGGGGCTACAACTAGGATTCAATCTGCTCCATTTGCCCCAGGGTGTAGAGGCAGATCCAGCTTTGGGGATGGGTGAAATACTCTGCAAGAGTCATAAAGGGCCCAATCCTGCTCACTGCTCAGAGCCTCTAGCCAGCCTGGGGAGGGAGGGTTCTCCACTCATGGTTGGATCAGGCCCAGGAAGTGCAGTGGAGGCCCTGCTTACCAGTGTGGTACACTCCAGTGGGGCCCAGGCTCTGTGTTAGGCCCTGGGTGCCCAGTGGAGGCACCTGCAGGAGGGGCTGGCACTCACCTCCACACAGCGCCTGTTTCATCTGGTTGGTCTCCACCAGCCTCAACACAAAATGCAATTTGCTGAGCGTCAGCACAAGGAATGGCTCAGACCTCAATGCTGCAGGAGGAGGGTACATTGTGCAGTTAGAGACATTCCTGTCCACCTTCATCCCTCACTCTCAGGAATGTGCTGGGTGAGCAGCACAAAGGGGTTTTGAAGATGTCAGAGAAACCCCAGTGACTGCCCCCATGTAGGGCAATCCTTTGTCTGCTGCCCCTCCCATGCCCAGATGCAGAGAAGGAGGAGGGAGTGGAGGGTCCTGCCCACCTGATCTCCACTCCTTCCTGTCCTGAAGGCCCTTCCAACTGTTACAGAAGTTAGTGCTGGCACCTTAGAGCCAGGAGCCAGACTCTTTGGGCCCCAAATTCAGCTCAGTTGTGATGGCCCCATTAGACAGAGTGGCATTTATCCTCTCCCTTCACAATCTCTGATCAGAACCCAGAAGCAAGGGAGGCAATGCTGTACCATAGACTGAGGCCAGGTCACCTAATGTAATCAAGAAGGAAATCAGAGGGAGCTCCATGATGCCCACATGACTCTGCAGCTCATACATCACCCAATTGTAAAAGGTGCTGGCAAGTGCCATGAGGGTTTTTCCTGTAACCAACTGCAGTTCATCATTTTCTTGCTAGAATAAAAAAAAACTGGAGTGGGTGCCCAACGCACAGTTTATACAGCGGTAAGTCAGGCTGGGGATAAAGTTGCCTCCTCTGAAAGGGAGGGAGAATGATGCACTAGCCTCAGCTTCTTCAGTGGCCCAATGTCTGGCTACTCCCTTAAGTCCATTTCATCCTTGGCTCCAAGCAAACTATCTCCCCCACCACCTACCAGCTACACACTGCAATAGCTGTTCCTGAATTCACTACGCCCCACTAATAATTTTTTGCATGAGATCCCTCCCTCATAAATACCAACTGAAACACTTGACTGAACAATATTTTGGCTCTGGTTGGCTGGCCAACTGCAGAATTCACCTGGGCTGTAGGACACGTCTTCAGCATGGACCAGGAAACTTCTTGGACAATGCTGTCCCCAGCAAAGCACCTATGCACTCTGGTCTTTCTCAGTAGAGGAGCTGCCCCATGTTTCAAAGGGGCCCAACACTGGGCTGGATCGTGTCTGTGTTCTCCAGAAACATCTGGAGGAGATCTGTCTTGAGCAAGCCTGCAGCCTCTAACCAGGGTCTATGCAGGAGATACACCATAGGCTCAAGCTACATTGAACCAAACAAATTATGCATAGACTAAGGTCTTGTGAGGAGGAACTGGGCAGAGCTCACTCACCTGGGTCTCCCTCATGTCTTTGGAGGCCAAGTGGATGATCCTTCTGACAAGGCTTCTATCCAGGATCTTTGTGTCCCCCTGCAAGACTTTCTCCAGGCTGGAGTAACTGGTTACTCTAGTCTCCTGGGAACACACCAAGAAAGAGAACAGTGGGTTTCCTTTAGGGCCAGTTCTAGATCATCCAGGACTATGATGTTGGACATCAGCTACCCAGGGATTGTTCTACAGCCACTCTAAGGGGGAACTTGCTCCCTGGACAGGAACATAACCCAGGATATCGTGGGTTTGTCTTCTCATGCAGATGTTCACAGCTGGCACTAACAATGGAGGAGTGTAAGGCACTGTGAGGGCACAATGCAACAGAATGGTGGGAGACACAGAAATATGATCAGAAAAGCAGTCAGATGCATCACAGGCACGGGAGAGGTGGGAGTGACTTACATTTCTTTCAGAGAGGGGGACACTTGGGAAGTAACAAGGAGCTGCCAGGTGATCCTGAGCAGCAAATTTAGCAGAAGTTTGCTGGGCAAGATGCTGCCAAAAACCATTGTGTGATTAGTTCTGTTACTGAACGAAGAAAGGAATTGAAATATTTGTGAATCGGGTTCCCCTAACCC
>NW_005842200.1:1076039-1088425 GCF_000455745.1 Alligator sinensis | reverse complement strand
TCAGCACCCTTGGCTGCATTCCCAGTTCTTTTCCTGACTTGCTGGGGGACAGTGGGCAAGTCACTTCACTTCCTGGGCCAGAAAGCTGAGGCTTTCCAGGCTCACAAGGCTGCTGGGAAACTATATTTCATATCTCAGTGCTGTGAGATACTTGGAGGAAGACACCAAAGAGGCTCACAGCATTATCCGTAAGGTGAGGGCTTGTTTGAATGTGGCTTATACCATATCTATCATCCACTGGGGAGGGGGAGATGATGCCCATGTGAGCATGCCCTGATATCATAGTGACATCACAACATAGCAAGGGCATGTTGTTTTGTGACCTTTAATAGGAGACGAGGAATGGAAGAGACACAGCAGATTGGCAAGGACCAGTTTTATCTGGGGTCCTACCCTGCACAGCCTTGGAAGGAAATGCTTAGAGCAGCCGCGTGATACAGAGCCATCGCCCTACCTCCTCCAGCAGAGTCTCTCCAGCAGAAGGCTCATAGTAATGTTAGGCTCCACGTCTGCCTGGCCAAACCCTGGGCCAAGATTGCCCTGAGCTTAGTCCATCAGGCATCTCCCTAAAGAAGCATCACTGGTGGAAAAACCTGAAATGGAGGAAAAGGATTCTGTCAATTTCCATTGGTCTCGTTCATCACGACCTACTAGCAGCTCTGCTAGAGCCAAACCCTGTGACCTGGCTACAAAGGAAAGGTTTCCTAGCACAGCAACAATGGGAGAGCTTCTCCAGGCCACCCTTCTGGGCTGAGGCAACTGGTACTGCTAAAGAGGCACTTTCCTTAGTGTAATTTAGTTATGCCAAAAAGCCCTTCTTTGTCAGTAGGATAGAGATGATGCTCTGGTGTCAGCCAGCATCAGAAGCTAAAAATCTATAATCATCAGTCCATGCGCAATGGCCACAGCTGTATCAGCCAAAGAGGCAAGAGTGAACCTGGTCAGGGAGAAGAAGATGCATCTTCCCTTTTCCCCTCTTCTGTTATGCTAGAAGATTTGCTTGCAAAATGGCCCAGCCAGTTGGAAGTGGAGATTACTGTGACATTTGTTTTCAGGAAAATAAGGGGAAGTCATGCAGACAATAACAATTCTTTTCTCCTTGACAATTAGTTGGAGAATTGGGATCACACACCCAAAATGGTGGTTTAGGGCCAAAGTTTTTGAAAGCTAGGTCGCCTATACAGATATGAGGGGTGGGGAGGGCCTGTTTAAATTAGAGTGGTTCCCCAACAGCCACTCTAATTAAAACGGCTCACTGTCACATGCATTAAACACCCCATATTTTAAGATGGTCATTGGAGCACTTTAACTAAAGCTTATTCAATGAGTTTTAGTTAAAGTACCCCCACAGCCATTTTAAAATGTGGTGGCGGGGGTGGGGGCTTAATACACATGACAATGAGGCAATGCTGGAGTGTTTTAATTAGAATATGGAGCAGACTTGATTAACTGAGCCTGCTCCAGCATGTTCTAATTAGAATGTGAACCAGCACATCTATAGGCTGCCCTAGTGCTTCAGCTTAGGTAATGTATACAGAGACACCTTGTACCACCTGCCTGGTTGTAAGGGGGACAGGGTCAGAAATACCTCAGGAATGGAAGGAGGCCTTTTCCAGAACATCTAACACAGTCTCCGATGATTGGAGGCATGTCAGTGTTCAGAGGCTGAAGGCTTGATCCTGACCTGGTATTGATCAGCCAAGCTACAGTCCAGGCCACCAAGTAACACTGGTTTGCACATCTGAAAATCTGGCTCTAGAAAAGCTGATTTAACTAATCCACCTATTCCTTGTGCTTCCAAGAATGGGTGTGGGACTAGAGATTAGGCATGGAGAATATCATGGGGATCTTACCTCTGCTGGGTAGTTTCAGGTCTATGACTTCCATTGTTCAAAGTTGGCTTAAACAAGCTTTCTTTCTCTCACGTGCTGAGCAGCTCCTATCGTGAAGGTGTCCAGAGCCACTCAAGCTGCCAGGTCGAGGACCCAGGAAAGAGGTGAGCCAACAGCTTTTGTGGTGTAAGCACCACTATGCCACTGCTATGACCATGTCCTACCTCATAGGTGGCTGCTGACCACTGAGGGGTTGTGTATTATGTAAGCTTTCACAGGGCTGCATAAGGCTCCAAATATAAGTATCCCCAGAGGAGGCTAAATTTGTTTTGATGTAGAATATCTTAGTCCCCCCAGATCACCTTGGAGTTTCCTGTCTTCTCCAGGTGTGCTGTATACCTTCCAACACTGAATGAGTATTTAAATCTGCCCATGGTTGAATTTGTAAGAAATAAAAACAGGTAGGAACCAGGAGAAGCTTCCTCTCACTTGCTAGTTCTTGGCCTCCTTTGTTTTTGCATCTTGTTGTTCAAACAGGCTTGTTGTAGCCCTCAGATGTTACAGGACTGGGTTGCAACCATCTTGTCCATCCAGCGCACCAAATGCATCCTGCCCACATGGGTTCTGGCCCTGTCTATATGGAGGCCCCACCCACCCCCTCCATCCAGCACCCCCAGTGGTGGGTGCAGGGTGGACAGCTGCAATGAAATCTACTCAAGAAGTTGATGATTCAGGACTTTAAAACTTGGCCCAGTGGGAATCTCACACAAATGTCTCATGAGGTAGAAAGTCTGTATAACAAGGAGCTCTTGTTTCCCTCCCATGTCACTGCCATATCCCCTAAATATGAGTTATTTAACTCATACACAACCCCTGTCAGACTGACTATGATCACTACTCTCAATTAGCAGATGAGGATAGCGAGGCAAAGAGAGAGTAAGTGGTGGATCTACAAGACGTGCTAGTGCAGGGAACTGAACCGAGACCTCTTGAGTCCCTTTTCAGAGACCTCTGAAGTGTCAAACTCTCACCCCAGAGGGTTCGCTCTTGTTTTGCTGAGATGCCTGTAATTCATGGAGGGGGAGGGAGCTTTTCCTGATAATACTAGAATGGTTACATGTACTGCTAAATGAATAGGTGTGATTAAGTGCAGCGTGTGCCTGCATACACTGGAGAACATACAGGACAAGTAAAATAAATAAGTGATTGGAGGAATTGTACAAGATGGTGGAGCTGTTATATTTTTTACGTGAATAGAGCAACTGGCTTAATCAGGCTCTTTGCTTCCTTCAAAACACAGTGAGAGGCTGACACCCCCTCTGCACAGAGCTACCTGCATGAGCACTTTTCTCTGAACTTAGCAACAGCAAAGCCTGTGATCTTAGGTGCGCTATGTCTCAGTTCTATATCAGGGAAGTTATGCCAAAGTTTGCCATGCTATTAAGGCTGGCTGTGCGGCATCTTACAGGGTGCTGAGCACAAATATCAGTTTTCTAAAACAGTGCCTGCTAATGGCAGGTCAGGCATACAGTATGTGCAGCAGTTTCCCTTGATTATTGCATGCTTCTTGCTTGAACTTCAGAAATGGGCATCACTCTTTCACTCCTGCTGCAAGTGTTCAGCCTCTCTGAAAACTAGGCCATAATCTTAACTCCTTCTATAAAGAAATAGGATGTTTTCCATGTGCAATTTCATCTTAGCTCATGCTTTCTCTTCAGATTTAAAGAAGGAAGTAAGTCTGGTTTGGTGTCTGGGGCTATGATTCCCCTCTACAGAAACTGGATTAAGATTCTTGGTTCACTTCACACAGACCTCTGGGGACAGGTGTCAGTCCCATGGGACTGGTGTGAAACAGTACTCTGGAGTGCCACTCTCATTCAGAGCCTTGTTGTTGCTGTCTCTAGTCATAAAAGACATGAGGTACAGTGATATGGGAGGATGAAAGGCTTGGCATGCAGTTAACCAGCTCCCACATCATCTGATGTGCCCTTTGAATCTCCCAGTCCTTGAAAGTAGGTGAGCATTAAAGGCCTCCATTAGTACCCCGCTGTCCTTCACTCCTTGTGAACAGGGGGTCAAAGGCAGCACACGAACTCCCACCAAAGCCAATACATCCTACAGATGTGCTACTGGCATTTCTCTCTTACTTAGTAGTTTCATTTGTCCTTATTTCCTTTATTGGAATAGAATGGCAACAAGTTCCTTTGACTTGGAAATATAAGTAAAAGTGCAAGGTCTCACCATCAGCCACTTGGCTTATTGCCTGCCCCCTGACCTTATGTAGTTTAGTGAAACTTTGACTTTGCTCAGAGGAATGGGCTGGATGCAGACCCACCCAGCATGGGAACTGCAGCCCCGGCAGTTGACGGCAAATAGTGCCTGGGGAAGAGAGACAGGAGATGGAGTACTTAGAATATCACTCAGACCAAGGCAGCAGGTTTCCCAAGTGTGTAGCGGTGCCCTCAGTTGGGCTGGCTGGCCAAATGCAAACATGCAGTTATCAATCAATCCATAGCAGCACTGAGCTGCTCTGCTCAGTGAGATGAATTTCACGTCCAACACACATAATTTTATACAAACCAAAATAAAGCAGTCTTCCCTACCCAAGTGCAGAGGGGCTGAACCCAATGATCTTGTAAGGTCCCTTCCAGCCCCTAACATTTATGAATCTATGAAAAAATAACAAACATAAACACAACCTATATTTTTGGCCTTGATTTTTCCTCTCTGTTCTGACACAGGGTGACCATGAGTTTCTCCCAACCCCACAGAAAGCAAACATGGCAAAATGTCTGTGAAGGAGACAAATTTCAACTTTTACTTTTGCCCCCAAGGAGGGTGAAAAACTTCACAACCCGAGGTGAGCAACTGGTGATGGATCAGCTTGGGTCCCAAACCACATGTGACTGAAACCTGCCACGTTGCCAGCATGGGCTGGTTGTTTCAGACTTTACTTTTTCTGATACACCAGTGTTATTACAGAGAGATAATAAACACACAATCTATATCTCACCTTAAATTCCTATAGGATGGCAAGGCACCTTCAGTGTTTGCTGCAAGGGAGACGTACGAGATCATCACTGCCCATGTTTGAGTTTGCCCCATGGGCAACTGGTGCCACCTTAGTCGGGGGGGCACATGCCCCTCCAGTGACTAGTCAGTGACCAGGGGGGAGGTCCCCCCATGGCCAAACTTGAGGACTGGGGTGGGGGCCCGCAGCCAATCTCATAGACAGGGCCAGGTGCAAGGCGGCTGATTGCTGCAGCCACTTCCGGGATTGCTGCTCCTCAGGTGGTGCTTGCAGGGGGAGCATCGGTGCTCCCACCTGCCCCCCCCCGTCCATCGCCTAAGCGGCGAGCGTGGCCAATCAGGGGGTGCGCTGGCTCTCTCAGGTGGTACAAGTGCACCCCCTATGGGTCACCACTGGTTTGCCCTATTTCCCCAGCAGTAAAATCTCAGTGACTTATAGCCACAGGGTTTCTGCAGCAGGATGGTGAATGGGTGTTAGCTACCTGCAGTGAAAGGACACCTTTTTTGCAATTGGAGCTGTAGCACCTGATAGGACAGACATTAGTAGAAGCTACCCTGTCTGGGTAGTGATGCACAAACAGGCACAGGCCAACAAATGCTTGCCCTTTCATTCCTCCCCATAATGCCATCAGTTCCTTGACATATAATGCACCTGCTGATAGCCCTGGAATTTAAGCTTTTGGTAGTGCTTTTCCTCCATGGTCCCATGCTTCCCCCATGTCCCAGCTTCAAAAAAGTCTCCCTTAGCATGGTGGCTGGAGACGGTGTTCCTCCTGCTGAGCATGTGGCCGGAAAGTCTGTCTCACTGTCACAGTCACGTGAAATGTCCTCGTCCTCTGTGAACTGTAAAGTCTGAAGGCCAGTGTCTTGGGGAAGGAGCTCACTGGAGTCCTCAGAGACTCATACTTTCAAGCAAGTTATGTGCTCATGGAAGGGAAGCCTCTCCAGGTCAGGGTAAAGGTGGCCCCTTTGCGAGGAGATGTGGGTCCTCAGAGGAAGGATTAAAATGAAGACCCTGTCAGCACAGTCACCTAAAGGAAGGCCTCTTGTTGGCACCTGTCCACATGCTCATATCCTTCTGCTGGATATCTAGAGTCTCCCAAGGAGGAGCTGTCTAAAAGGGAGGTTTTCTCACTGTCTTGGAACCCCGAGGTGTCCTCCTCAGTCTTCCTCCAGACAAAATGAGAGAACCCACCCCCCGTAAGTTTGGGCACGGACCCTCCATCCAACTGGGAGACTCCTGATTCAGAGCTAGACTCCAACCCTTTCTGACTTATGCTGGACACTTGGCAGTTCAGGTCTCTCTTTGAGAACCAAGGCATTTCAATGTAGGGTGCGAAACTGCTGTCATCCTCCTCCTCCAAAAAGGAAAGGAGAGAAGCTGCTGGTGATATGTTGTTTCTTGCTGAGGGATTGTTCCTCCTCTTCTGTGATTCTAGCTCTTACACAAAGAATTCTTCCTCATTAGGCTTCTTCTCAAGAACCAATGACAGAGGCCATACATAGGAGAAAACCTAGTGGAGAATGAGATTTGCAGGTTAAAGGGATGATTTTTTCTTTGATTGATGTTTTTAAAGCCAAGGCAATGAGTGTGCAACATGCCAGCCTTAAAGAATGACTCTGATCATGGACCTATCAGTAATGGAGCCACAGCAGGCTACAGTGGAGTTATGCTAATTTACATATACGCAGAGTTCCCAGTGCAAGGAGGCTCCTTTCTGAGCAAAGCTGCCCACTGTTCCAGCAATGCAAATGGCAAGGACTATGCTGGAGCATCCTATCTGACTGGCTCACCCATTCTAAGTGCCAAGCATCTTTGCCTCCCTGCCTGCCTTTGCTATTAAGAAGACTTGCAGGGGCTTAGCAGCAGGATTGCCCCTCATCATGCCCAATCTTTTCATGCTAAAGCTTCAGGTCTCTTTACGCTTTTAGCAACTTCTTTGCACAAACAGTTGAGAGAGAAAGCACTGGCAGGAAGGAGGAGGAGGAACAAGGGGACAACAATGGCAAGCAGGATTTTCTTGTCTACTCATGCAAGAGAGAATGCCATGAAACAGTTTGGTCACTATAGACCATGGACAACTGGTGCCACCTGAGTCGGGGGGGCACATACCCCCCCCCCCGTGGCCGATCGTGCTGACCAGGAGCGGCACTCCTGGAAGTGCCAGCGGGGCTCCATCTGGCACCCGTACTCCCCGGCCAACATTTGCAGGGGGAGCTCCGGCACTCCTGTCTGCCCCCCGCCTGTTGCCTAAGCAGGGAGGGCTCCCTGTCAGGGGGTGCACCAGCACTCTCAGGGGGAGCATGTGCACCCCTGTGCACCCTCCACACGTCACCACTGCTGTAGACAGACATTATAAATGATAATCCTTAGCTCTTACATGGACTTTCCCTCCAGAGATCCCAGGCAATAGCAGTATCACTAGTGTGGGTAGAAACCTGCAGCAAAGAATGTTTCAATATTGGACTCTCAAACAGAACACGTGCAGAGACTTTTCACAGATGAGACTATAAACTGCACTTCATCAGTCTCCTAGGCACAGAAACTCATGGACTCAATATTGACATTGGAATTCTGACACACTACAACCTGCCGGACATCTGACTCCCCAGGTACCTCTCCACTTTTACCTGCGCTGCTACATCCCCCTTCTCTCCCCACCCCTCCCCCCCCAGCCTGTCCCTCACCTCCTGATACCTCCATTTCCATTTTCACTGACTGGATTTCTTGCCTGCATTGCATGCCAGCCTTTGGTTTCTTTACTATTCCTTCCATCCAGGAACAACACACACACTAATTGCAGGTGCTTCCTCAGCCTGACAAAGGGTTTTTCAACCCAAAAGCTTGCTAAGATATACTTCTGTAACTATTCAGTTGGTCTGCTAAAAGATACCATATTAGATTGACCCAAAGGATCTTGTCTGCCAGTGCCTTGTCCTTAGACCAACACCCCTAGCACCTGACTGGAAGGATGCAAGGCCCTGGGCACATCTAAGCCCTAGGGCTGGGGCTGGCAGAGAGAGTTCTCTGGCAGCTGCTGGAAAAGAAGCTCCTGCAGGAGGGGAAAGAAAGGCTTGTCACAGTTTGGCTGCCTGAGATGCTGCTGATGCTACTGTGCTGCTTCTCACTAAGTTATTATTTTACCTGTTGTCATTTAAAGTGGTGGAGGCTGTAGGGGAGGAGGAAACCTCATTGGGGCACACTACCGTGTCGTGTCAAGGGACCAGTGCCAGTGAGGGTGTGCCTTAACACACACACAAACTCACACATGTCACAAGTTTTGTTTGTCAGCAGCCTGAGGGACAGTTTCCCAGAAATCCCTGCACCTATCTCCTTGAAAGCTGGCAAGCTTCATGGCCTCAGTCAAGGCTACCATGCCTGTAGTTATCACCCCGCTGCACCTTAACACACACACAGTCACAAGTCATGAATTGTGCTTGTCAGCAGCTTGAGGTGCAGTTTCCCCAAAAACCCCTGCACCTCTCTCCTTAAAAACTGGCAGACTTCATGGCCTCAGAAGGAGCTACAATCCCTGCAAATTTCATCTGAAAAAGGCAAGAAATGTCAAAGTTATAGGCAGGTCAGTTCTCCCCCATTATAGCCTGTGGGCAAAACATCAAAACAGCATTGAAATAGCAAAAGTTTCAACGAAATGAAACAGTGCTTTCGAAATTAAATGAAACTCAAAATGAAACAGCGTCCCATCCAAATGGTGAAACAGAAGTTGAAACAAAACGGTGCTGATTTGCGCAGCCCTATGTCTTAATAGCAGCAGCCATCTGCACAGGATGTGTATCCTTTGCCTTAAGGAGATCATATGCCTTCACAAAACAAGAGTATCCTCTTTTTCAGCATCTGCACAGGTCCTGTCAGTTCTACAAGCAATGCTTTGTCCTGGGTTTTTCTGAACACTACAGATTAGCCACACGCAGTAGCTGCCACACAAAAGAGCTGGAAAAACTGACAGCAGCACGACTCAGTGCATGCAGAGCATGACTGGCAACACTAGATCCCTGTCAGATGGTACTAACCTGCCTGCTAGATGAAACTCAGCTGGTCCTTAATCATATTCAAGTGGAGTCAAAGATTTCACTCCAATTTTGTTTACAAGCAGGCCTACAGGAACTCAACTATATTACCACCCCTTCAGGTCTCCCTATCCTGCAACAGAAAGTGTGATTGCAGCCCATAGGAATGATTGAGCTAACCTTAATCTAGCTAGCCTGGGTATCAATAGGAGTGAAGACATGGCAGTACCGTGACAGTACACAAAGTCCCATGTAGGCCTGTTCTGCCTATGTCTCAGCTGCTAATGGTACCCCAACTGGCTAGAATTAAGATACCTTGGGTACACCCCTTCATGCTGCAATTAATCCTATATCCGGTGCCAGTCTAGGCATACCTCTAGTCAGTTATGAGCTGGCCTATGCTAATGCTGGTGCCTGTGCTTCTTACCTCAATGCAGTCAAGATGAGTAGCAGTTTTCTGTTGGATGTAGGAGGAAAGAAATGTTTATACAGCATTTTGTTAATTCTAACCCTAATATTTAGTTATGTAGGATGGAAGAGTAGAAGATGAGATGTATGCACAAAACATGGTAGAGAGAATTCAGAAGAGCACAAGAAATAGCATTTCTTTTAAGATTTTGAAATAAAAGCTGGATGTCCAGCTATTGAGCTGAAAATTCAGTGACAAGGTTGGAATAGGACAAATAATTAAAGGTCGAGTACAGGCAGTACTTGGACTGATGATACAATTGGTTCCTGAAAACCGTGTCTTAAGTCGAAACGTTGTAACTCAGAACTTTTTGAAGGGCTCTTGGTTGGGCTTTTTGAAGGGTTCTTGGCTGGAGTCTTCTCAGGAGTCTTGGCTCCTCTTGCATGACAAATAGGCCCAAGGAGGTGATACTTCCCCTCTATCGGGCGCTGGTCAGACCGCAGTTGGAGTACTGCGTGCAATTCTGGGCGCCACAATTCAAGAGGGATGCGGATAACCTGGAGAGGGTCCAGAGAAGGGCCACTCGTATGGTTAAGGGCCTGCAGACCAAGCCCTATGAGGAGAGACTAGAGAAACTGGACCTTTTCAGCTTCGGCAAGAGAAGGTTGAGAGGCGACCTTGTGGCTGCCTATAAGTTCATCACGGGGGCACAGAAGGGAATTGGTGAGTATTTATTCACCAAGGCGCCCCCGGGGGTTACAAGAAATAATGGCCACAAGCTAGCAGAGAGCAGATTTAGATTGGACATTAGGAGGAACTTCTTCACAGTTCGAGTGGCCAAGGTCTGGAACGGGCTCCCAAGGGAGGTGGTGCTCTCTCCTACCCTGGGGGTCTTCAAGAGGAGGTTGGATAACCATCTAGCTGGGGTCATCTAGACCCAGCTCTCTTTCCTGCCTATGCAGGGGGTCGGACTCGATGATCTATTGAGGTCCCTATCGACCCTAACATCTATGAATCTATGGCTGCAGGTTTTTCTGGAGTCTTGTCTGCTTTCTTAAAGAAAGTGACCAAGGAAGTTTGGATGAGATGTTCTCCAGGGAGATGGGTGACACAGAGAACTTGTTCGATGGTGTGGCATCATATCAGATCAAGCATTGTAAAGTTGAAACTGATGTCAGGAAGTTGAAACAGGGTGTCAATTTATAAACATTGTAAGTGCGAAACTTTGTAACTCAAAACGTTGTAAGTTGAGGACTGCCTGTACTATTTCCTCCTCTGTAACTTCTGTCTTCGCTGTAACATGTCGTCAGCTTCATTTCAAAGTGAGAGAAGAGGTTTAGGTGTTATGTTTGGGACCCTTTACTTTAATCCTTAACATTCTGTACTCCCCTCACTAAATCCATCGAAACAGTCTGTGATCAAAGGTTTAGTTGTAGTCTCTTGGTAGTATGCTTTCAAAGCTCATTCAAGTTAACTGAGATGCAGGAAACCATGTTTAGAGATTTAATTAGGGTGACAGAAGCAACAAACTCTTCCTTTCCCTAACAGTACCTGAAGCAGAGTGAAGAATAATATGGGGGATAATTTAGAGATTTAATATGTGCACTGATTGGCATAGATATTCTCTGAAAGACTCAAAGAGCTCCCTCTGACCTATATCTTTTGGGGGTTTTACATGTTGCCTCTCATCAGGATGGGGAGCTTGTGCCATTCTGAGTACTTGATACAAACTTTTTGGGAAACTAAAACATGGCAGAAAATTAAAAAATCTCTTATTTGAATGCCATATTCCAATCTGCTTTGCTTATAAGATCTGATAAAGTAAGAGCATAAGTTAGTAATAGCAGGGAGCATTAGGCCACATGATAGCTATGCACATTAACTGGAGACCATTAATATTGTGTAGTTGTCTCTGAGGGCATATTTTTTTCTGCAGTATTATTATTACTGCTGATGGGCAGTGAAAGAGAGAATTCAGAACCCAAAGTGAGGTTATAGAGTATCATTCAGAAAAAAAAGCTAAAGCAAATACCTATTAGGGCATCACTGAGAGACAATAAACATAAAACCCGATGATGCATCATGTAGTGTCACCTTTTAGAGAAGAATCAGGCAAGTATCTTTGTCAATAACATATTTTATTATTTCCTGCAGGGAAAATAAGAATGAGAAGAACATTGCTATCAAGTGGACTATAATCTTCACCATAGCAGGCCATTTGATCTTTAGTAATGGGAAAAATGGTGTTCCAATGACCTTGAAGAGCTTTTATAACAGAAAAGAGGGAATATAGTCCAGTAATGAAAAGCTGTTGGTAAGTAAATGGTCTCTGCTTGGCAAGTTCTCTTTAACATTATCAGTTTTACTTTTTCTCTGAAGACTGACACAAATTCTTAGTAACATCACTGACCTCATATACAGGAGACACTCGCCATTCTCAGGGTATAAGTTCTAGAGATCCCTACAAATGGGGAAATCTGCGAATACTGTGCTGTACCGATAATAGGCTTGGATAAACAGGCTGGATCCTCGCTGCACTCGCTGCACTATCATTCACTTTTCTTTTGATTAAGGATATGGATTAATGCTGAAATGCTGCAACATACTTGTGTGGGCCGGGAGCGGTCCGAGGTTCTCGGGGGCGCGCGGCGGGCTGTGGCCAGCAGCCCTGGCACACGGGTCGGGGAATGCAGGCCGGCGGACTAGAATTAGGCACGGACGCTTAGCGGTTGATTAAAGATTATTTTACTTACACCGAAGATGGTCGCGGTGCAGGCAGGAAAACTTGCTTGAGTTGCGGTTACAGACAGAAAAGAAGAGAGGCGGACAAGAGTTCCTTCCACGCAAACCTCTAGCCCAATCCGGTTGAAGGCTCTAAACACGCGAGCCCGTCGTGTCAACTGAAGAAAACAACTCGGAGAAAAGAGCTCTGGATTCACTCACACGAAGTTTGCTAGGCTCCGTGGAACTTGCACGCAGGGAAGGGGTTCATCGAGGGATCGTTCGGTGACGGGGAGAGGCCAGAGGTTGATCAGACCCCTATAGCCTTCTCAAGGTATACGCTGGGTCCAATAGGCTCCGCAGCA
>NW_005842200.1:1040812-1072920 GCF_000455745.1 Alligator sinensis | reverse complement strand
CACACGCAGCTGGGCTTTTAAACTTAAATTCTTTTGCATTAAATCAGTTACTGTACGAAAAGTTGCAGTTAGTACTCCCCCCTTGTCGTATTGTGGGGCCACCCTCTCATCCGCGGCGCGTTCCTCCGTCTCCAGATCTTCGCAGAGCTCGGATGGAAGCTCGCGACCCCTTAATCTAGACACCAGCATAAAGGGGGCGAACTGGTCAATCGGCACCAGTTCTTCACTCTCCCAAGCACATCTTAGGCAACAGGCACACTCCTGGGTGAGGGTCGGGTTTACTGCGCCTGCCGGGTTGACTCTGGCGAGGGACACAGTGTCGAGGGGCCTGAACAGGACCCTCTCATCTCTCATTATACACCTGAATACTGCGGAGTGCAGATACACTTCCCTCTCTCTCGGGGCTCCGTCTTCGGAAGCTCCCTCTTCTCCCTTCAGCGAAAGGCGTCCGCTGATAAACCTCTCACCTGTTCCGCCCGTCTGGTAGTAAGCGATATGCGCCTCCAGTTCCATAAAGCTTTCTATTTGGCGTTTTTCACTACACCAAGGGCAGTTCTTAACTAATTCTAGCTCCAGCGTGCCTTCCCCTGATCCCATCCTTTTCGCCATGTGCGGGCCGGGAGCGGTCTGAGGTTCTCGGGGGTTTTTTCTTCGCACGGCTGGCTGTGGCCAGCAGCCCTGGCACGCGGGTCGGGGAATGCAAGCCGGCGGACTAGAATTAGGCACGGACGCTTAGCGGTTGATTAAAGATTATTTTACTTACACCGAAGATGGTTGCGGAACCTCTAGCCCAATCCGGTTGAAGGCTCTAAACATGTGAGCCCGTCGTGTCAACCGAAGAAAACAACTTGGAGAAAAGAGCTCTGGATTCACTCACACGAAGTTTGCTAGGCTCCGTGGAACTTGCGCGCAGGGAAGGGGTTCGTCGAGGGATCGTTCAGCGACGGGGAGAGGCCAGAGGTTGGTCAGACCCCTATGCCTTCTCAAGGTACACACTGGGTCCAATAGGCTCCGCAGCACTTAGAGATCTTCACGGGACGTGAAGTTCTCCTCCTCCAGATGGTTGTGGAGTCCTCCAACTTGGGCAGAAACTGCTCAAGCCTCTTATACGGCTAGCAAGCCAATCACTAGCCGCCATGTGGGAATAATTTAGAACTGGCCAATAGTGGGACACAAATTTGCATGCGAATGGCAGGAACCCCTTTGCACCGTGCATTTCTCTTTGCAACTAAGAAATGCACCCTGCAAAGAAAGCTCCGAGTGGCGGGAAATAATTTAGCAGTGCCGAAGCGCGCGCACATCAAATCACACCCTTGGGTTGTGATAATACTAAATGTAAAAGTATCACCAGAGCGCAGTAACTAAGTGTCATCACGCTGTGCAGGGAGAGAGCGTGGGCTGGCATGGCGCACCACGAATATTCGAAATCGCAAATCCGTGAATGGCAAGGGTCTCCTGTACAGACTTTTTCACACCAGGCATTTCAAACAATCCTGTGTAGCCTTACCAAAAAAAAAAAAATCCTAGATCAGAATAGTGCTTCCAATCCAAATAGTGCTTCCATTCAAAATCAAGGAGCTGCCAGTTCTGACGTAGCTTGTATAACCTTTGCAAAAGGGCTGAGGAGTTTGTATCATAATGGTTTCTAGTTGGATGATTATATGCATTTTTCCTACTGAACTTGTGTGCAAAATGGTTGGTGTAAGGGAATTGAATTTAAGTTGTGTAGGTGATGAAGTTTTCCAGGACTGGACTGAATATAGTTCCTCAAGGCAGGAAATCAATTAGCACCCTCCTACAAATACCAAATTAATTAGCAATAAATGCCAAATTTGTAAATTTTTCTAAGGGCAAGTCATATTGTAGGTCTCCACATATACATGATTAAATGTTTGAAAATAATGTTCGTGATAAATATTGGTGCAGATTCTAGTAGATTATTAAAGATCTCTAATGACATCTTTACTTCTCATTGAAAGATGCTGGTTGAAGAAAAGATCAAAGTATGCAGTTTCTCCCAAGAAATTACACAGCAGACTTCTGTAGAAGGAAAGAAATCAAGATTCATGCTTTTCAAGAGGGGCAAGTGGACATGATTAACAGAAGCTGTAAATGGTCTGGAGAAGGGAAAAAGGTAGCACTTCACTAAGAAAATTATTGTAATGTATATGAGAGTGCATCTGACACTTGTATGTACATTTTTTTATTTTGCTAATTTCAAGAGCACATGTTTATTTTACTGTTGAATGCAAGTCACTGTCATAGTTGACTGGCTGGGACAAAAGCAGCTTATTAGCTAATTTGTGTGCACACTTGCTTGTTCAATTAGGCTAAGGCCTAGTTTGGTATGAATAGGCCCAATATGGCCTGTGGACTGGCCCTGCACCATGTACCATTTGGGTCTGATCAGACTAGGCCATATTGAGCTCACAGACTCCTGATCTGGGTGGCTACTCCAGCCATTTTGGAACCTGCACTCCATGCGACACAGTTCCAGTCCTGCTGCTGACAACTTAGTTAGGGCTGCCACCTTACATAGAAACCGAACCCAGCACTGGTTCTGAACCTCACAGGCAATCTACAGCAGGAAGATGAGAGATATCATAGTGCAGGGGTGTCAAACATACAGCTCCTGGGCTAGATCCATCCTGCAGAGCCCCACCAACCAGCCCCAGGCTGTATGTTTGTCACCCCTGCTCTATGGTATCTTTTATTTTCCTGCTGGAGATTACCTATAAGGTTCAGAACCAGTGCTGGGTTTGGTTTCTATGTAAGGTGGCAGCCCTGACTAAGTTGTCAGCAGCAGGACTGGAACTTTGTGTGTAAAAGCATGATTCTCTTCTGCCTCTACAAAAGGGCTCTGTTTGGTTCCTCAGTATGGCCCAGCCACTAAAGGAAGGAAGGGACACACCATATGTATGTTCATTGAGTGATTACCCATGCAGTTTCAGCTGTTGGTACACGCACACCAGCTTGCACGAGATGGGATTTTTTTGGCTCGCAATGTCTATTTAGGCTGTATCTGCATCCCTGCCTCAAAGGGCAGTAAGGGAGGAGTGGACTTAGCCTATCCCATAATTCCTACGTATTGAATTTAGCGATAAGAGACAGCTTCTGCAGTGTTTCCTGTTTATCTAGTGTTAGAGCCTTATTTGTCTAGAGGCAAAATTATATACATGCATATATTTCTCTTTAGTTTAAGCTGTGCCTACTGCCTCCCAGAAGAAAGTGTTAGCAACATACCAGAAGCTAAGTCACTGAGATTTAATATATGACCCTCTCATGATGCTTTTTCTCTCAGTATGGTACAGTCCTGTAGAAATGCACTTCTCAGAATGGTGGAACTTCTTTTGTTTCTTCCTTTACCTACATTCAAACATTTCTCCTTGCATGATTGGAAGTTTCCTTGTATGTAGAGGGGAGGGTTACAACCAGGTCTTAGCCATTGGGTCATTATGTCTGTTTGTGCCAAGGTGATTTGCAATTCTGCTCCTGGACTAGGGACAGAAATTACACATAAAATGATATAAGTGATCAGAAACCAGTTCAAATCTGTAACACAACAGAAGTTCAGTGCACATAAACCACTTTCAAAATGGCTGAAACCTGTTTAAGATAAGTCTGAATGGATGTAGTATCAGACTCAACTGATTTAGATAAAATTAGCTTATTGAATTTCTGTCCCAGATCCCCTCAAGTTTCAAGTTAACTCAGTCCCCCAGCATCTCATGATGCTTTGCACCTCTCCTGCAAACCTTCCCTCGCAGGGTGGGTAGACTGCCCTTGGCTCAAGCGGTCTGCTCCAGCACCCCCCAGCTTCTGGCCTGAGCCGCTGCAGGCATGTGTCTACATTTCCGGAATCAAAAGTGAATGTTTGTTCACTTGCTTATTGGTTCAATCTACACAGCTTAGATTAATCTGTAAAGACTGAATCAATTCAGCCTCAGACTTTTTGACTATCTGTACTTAGCCCTGGCCTCAGGCCACATCACCTGAAGGGCCCATTTCTCTGTTTGCCACTGCATCAGTATCAGTGTCTTCTGATAGAAGCAGAACAAAGAATGGTTTCAGAAATGAGCCACAGTTGCAGATGTCTGCCATTGGCCAAGTTGAGGTGTAAGTCCAATGAACCTGACTTCTCTTAGCCTCATTTGTCCAAAGTCCAAAAGCTAGAGAAAGTCCTTTCTGGTGCATCAGTACTGATTTCCAAAGCAGCACATGCAATACCCATTAAAAGGAAGGATCATGCTGTTCTTCAGTACCCACCTTAGCACAGGGTGCTCCAATAGCTGGAATCTCAGTATTTGAGTCCCAGTACCTTCTACTTTGGTACCAGCTACCTCTGTATTACCCATTACTGTGGCACTGAGTTTCCCCAAACAGTGATGGGTGAGTAATTGGAATGGTCCTTAAGATAGAAAGTAGTGGCATCCAAATGCCAGCTTCAGAGTTATGAGTGCACCAGATTAGAGTTATCCTTGGTAATCAATATCCTAACACAGAACCAGGGTCAATCTGGTAGAACAGCTCTTTTCTTGAGGAAATATTTTCTTCTGCTGCTGTTTATGATAGGGTTCATGCACCACCTGCCCCTTTCTAGTCTCCTATGCTGCCACATCCTACATAGTACTTTGGGCTTTAGGAAGGGATTATATATTGAAGAATCCATGAAAGACAGCAAAAAAAAAAAATCTTGAGGGCACAGAGGCTCATCCTGTCTGGCACCACTTTTTCCCACCCTTCCCCATTCTACCATGCTTTTCTTTCCCAAGCTTCACTCAACAGGGAAAACTAAACTTCATGTCCACTGTACTTCTACAGTGACTGGACAAATATTGTTCTGGAACATGCCCAAACTATTTGTAGCCTTTGCTGATGGAGCTAACCTATAAATTGATAGAGATTATCTGAGCAGGTCTCCAGCCACAAAAAGAGGAGTGAAACAGTAGATCAGGAGTCGGCAGCATTTTTGGGAAGAGTGCCAAAAACACCCACAACCTCAACTTGTAAGATGTTAGTGTGCCACGGATGGACAGCAGGGGAGCTGCAAGGGGCCTGATCCCTGTTGTGGCAGCACAGCCCCGATCCCTTTCCCACCATCCACTTCGAAACACGTGTGCACCCACCACCAGCAATGAGTCAGCCCTGGTGCGGCTACTTGCAGCCTCCCAACTGCTTGCCACAGCTGGCTCGGGCAGGCCCCTGATGCCTGCCACAGAGCCCAGGCTGCTTGCAGCAGGCAGCAGAGAGGCTGCAAGTGGCTGCACCAAGGCCCGCAGAGCCCTGACCTAGGTTGTTGCTGGTGATTGGTGCAACCGCACCTCAAGGCACACAGCGTGGAAGGGCCAGGGCTGCACTGCCACAATGAGGATCAGGCCCTTCACAGCTCCTTTGCCATCTCACCCACTTTGCATGCCATGCTCTGGCATCCATGCCAGGGGTTGCCTACTCCTTTAGTAGATCCACCTAACCATGTTGGGGCTCATTCCAGTAAGACTCATGCTGCTTCTGCTGCCTGTTTGGAGGATGTCCTTGTACCTATACCTGGTACAACAAGTATACAGTACTTGATCTACACATTTACATGACTCTGTTCCTTAGCTGAGGCTTCCAAATTGAATGCTTATATCAGCTGGGCTGTCTTGCAGTTATTAACTGTCTCTTATTACCCATCTTCAAGCAAATAAACTCTTTTCAGTCATTAGGAGTGGAATTTTAATTATTACTGAAAGGCTCCAAGATGAAATAAAGATTATTTAAAGCAGGGCTGTCCAACTTCTAAATGGCCAGGGGCTGCAAGCCCTGCAGGCCGCACCAGCACAAGCCACACACCCCAGTGCCAGAGTAGGAGGGACCCAGTCTCACCCTCAACTCGCCAACTGTGGGCTCCCCCAACCCCACAGGCTGCACTGCACACCATCCAGCCCCCTGTGGTGAGGTCAGGAAGGAGGGAGGGGGAACCCAGAAACCCTGGCTGCTTCTGCAGTTGGAGCAATGGCTGGGTAGAAGCCTGGGAGCTGCAAGTTAATCCCTTGTGGGCTGCATGCGATCTGTCAGCCACCAGCTGGAGATCTCTGACTAAAAGTAACCATGCTTCTTTGTGATACATTGGAACCAGATAGATTCCACAACCCACCCTCCTTCCAGGGGTTCCAACAGGGAGCTGATGGGCTCTGCAGCACTGCCTTCCCCACCCCACCCCCCAATGGGGAAAGTGGAGTGGACAGTCACTGAGCACTCCCAACACCCTGGGTGCTTCCATCCCACAGTATAGCACCCTTTTTCCTGTCCTGCAGTCACAGTGCCCGGTGTCAGGAGTCCCAAGAGGAGGCATGTGGAGGGAAGAGCACTGTATTGTGGGTACATGGAGGCCAAACCTCCTGTATACACGTATTCTAAAAGGAAACAGTACAAAATAGCACCAGCTTCTTCCAGGTACATTTTTTCATGTATGAGTGTTTTATCAGGCATGTACTTAGCTGCTGAAACATTTCAAAGCCATCTGCAATGTTTCAGATGTTTACTCCGTCCACAGCCTAAAGCAAAACCCTACAGAAACATTTTTGAAAACACGTACCCTGTTGCCAGTCGGCGGGATCAGCCACAGAGCGACCCATCCTCCCCTCAGTTGCTGACTGGTAGCTGGGGGGCCATGTGCCCCCCCCAACTAAGGCGGCATGAGTCATTCATGGCCACTTGTCTCCTGGGACCAGGGTCTTTGTAGCCAGACTGTTACGGTCATATTTAGATTTCTCTTTGCTGCCTTGTAAGAGAAAGATTCGTCAGAAGAGAGACTGATGTTTGCTAGTATTACGCTTATTTAGGCCAATGGAATCTTTGCTAATACCAAAGGCAATTTTGTCCTGAATAATGCTTACAACAAATGTTCTTGTTTGGGATGTTATATTTTGACATCCCTATAATAACAGATCAACCAAATACACAAGCTATTAGACTAACAAGAAGAAAGGATTCATAGAGTTAAGAGTTGAAAAAAAAATTTCTCTTCTACTCCATGCCACTCCCATTTTCCTGTTGAGCTGGCAAATGTTTTGTTATGAGTGAATCCTGGTAACAATACTGTTTGCATATGAGAAAAGCATATTCAAAGGCTAAGAAACCATGTCTGTGGGAAAAGGTACAACAACCTAAACAGGTAGAGCCAGATGGCGTTGCTATGGTCTGGAGTTCCTTAAGAGCCAGTAAACTAAACCTGCTACAAAGGTCAGAGACTAGGGAAAAATGGATGAATGTACTGTTTGAGGAAAATCAAGAGGAGGACAATATAAACACCCTCTCATATCACTGGAGTTTTGGAAATAAATACTGCATCGCTGTTCTCTGCAACCAAACTGAGGGATCTGGAACCTTGGAAGACTATAATAGGCTGACACCCTTTCAGGCAAATAAGAGCAACTAGAATATGAACTACCTTCATTACTTGAATATTAATAAAGTATGTTATTTTCTTGGACAATGTTTTTAAGCAGTTACTCAGAAAAGTGTTTTAACTGGAATTTTGTGGTTTTCTACTTTAAAAAATAGCTAGTGAAACTGTAGCAAAACACGAAAGGAACTTAAATTCACCTTCTTCAAAATTCAATTTCACATTGAACAGCTGTTACAAAGCATGTGGTCTGCTTATACAACGGGAAGTTTTTCTCAAAAAACTCTGTACATGGTAAGCAGTATTTGAGCTGTTTTAGCTGGATATGTGATTCACTTAAACTGATAACATAATCAAAATTTGTCAGTTTTTAATTTGAACATCTGGAAACTTTATTATATCAATTGCTGAATGGGGAGACCTTAGCTAAAGACTTTCTATATGGTTTTCTTTTCTATACCATATAATTGTTTTATTGTCTGTGTGTGATCAGTATGATAAAAATAATGGTCCCTTTTATACTAAAAGTGTAAAATAGACCAACATATAATCACAAAAGAATAAGGGAAAGAATACATTATTTCTATAGGGTGAAATTAGCTTAAATGTTTACCAAACCAGGTGCAACATCTATTTCCTCATCTCTTTAGCAATCATGAGAAAAAAATATTTGACTTGCCTCAAGTGAATACAGTCTTGCAAAGTTAGGCTATAATGATATTTTTATATTGCACTGTTTTCATCCAGGGATATAAAGAAACAACTTGTTTCCCTTCAATTTCCAAGAGATACCTCGAAAATGCAATTGCTGTAAGTATTTGAATAATATACTTTCTCTTGGTGAAGACCCATCAGTTTTTAGATACTTCTATGGAAGGAATAATTAGACATTATTTTCAGTTATCACAGTCTATAACATAAAATATTATCTGTATCTTCATGCCAGATTATGTTTTGTTATATTCCCATATGTCTGCAGTTGATTTCAGAAGGAGTTCTGTATTTTATTTTTCTTGAATGAAGAATTTGTGGTTGCCATTAGCATGATATCTGAGTACCACATAATATTTAATCTCTTTAGCCACACAGCATCCCAATGAGGTAATGCAGTATTACTGGTATAATCCCAGTTTTACAGATGTGAAACTAGACAGAGAAAAATTACCTTGTCCTTGGTCTTATAGCGGTCAGTAGTGAAGTAGGTAAGTAAACTCAAGCTCTTCCAAGTCTCAGGCTACACTACATTGCTGAAAGGTCGGTCTTTGGACATTACCCAGCATCTAAAAGCTGCTTTCATATACAGATAAATGTGAAAGATGATCTAGCAAATACTCAATTTAAACCATCAATTTTCAATGATAATTTGCAGTTCATATGGAGGAGTAGCTGCACAATCACCTAAAATCAATTTAGTTATTGTTATTACCTTCTAATAATGCTACAATGAAAAGTGTGAATATAATTTAGTTGATACACAACATGTCAAGTTAAAATGTATTTCAGTTCATTTGTCTGGCATATGAGAATGTGTTTGGGTGCATATGAGTGCCTATGTTTGCTATGCAAGGGATATATCAGTGCAGATAAAACAAAGGGGGGTTTTTGCCTGATTTTCAGTGGGAGCTGTGGGTGTGCAGCATTTTTAAAAATTGGATTACATTTTAAAAAATTACATCAGGTCCTTTTTAAGTGTCTCAGTTAAGCTCTGCAAAAACTGGAGTACCCCAGGCTTCATGCATTAAAGCAAAAGTCCCCATACATATCTCCCTTGCATGGGGACAAGGAGTCCACATCTGTAGAGAGCTCTGCTAAATTCAGAAAAATTATGGAGGGGTGCCTTGAGTCTAAAAAGGCTGAGAAACACTAGCTTAGATTTTGGAGCACAATTCTGCAGCAAATTCTACAGCAAGTGAATCACAAGTATTCAGGTTTGATTTTTTTTTAAATTAATCAGGAGATATTAAAGAATAAAGCACACCACTGAGCAATCTATGAGGTGGTTATACCTATATCTAATATCAAACAGGACAAACTCACTATAATGCTGCTAGTAGGAACTGTTAAGATTTCCCCTATTCGCTTCAAGAGGCTGCTGACCACCAGCAAAGTTGAGTAAGCCTTTTAACTGTTTCACTCATGATCAAAGCATCCAAGGCAGGAGAAAGAAAATCAACTTGTGAATTTTATTATGGTGTCACTTTGTAGTATCTCACATAGGTGGAGTTTGTTTGTAGTAAAACTTAGGGAACTACCACTGTGGTTTTTTCCCCATCTGCATCCCAGACTAGTTTTTATAAAGGCTCTATGCTCAGGTATGTAGTAAAATATGAACATGCTATATACTGTAAACCAAGTTTTGTGAGACTGAGATTATAACTCCACTTCAGTAGAAGGTCAGTTTGCATCTTAACAGTTTATTTAAATTTACTGAACCAAAGAAATTAAAAATAATACATTAACAAATAGTTTCCCTTTATTATTAGCAGTGCAGTAATATGAATAGCCAGACATCTTATCACCCCAACAAGCTATGTACAAAACTGGTAGCTCTAATTGGGCTGCGGTGAGTTAAATTTTTGAGTTATGAAAATAAATCCTTTCATTTTCTATTTTTCTAAAATATGTTATTAGAAAAATCCTTTTAACTGTGAGGAAATATTTTTCTTTAAATATAAAAGAGTGTAATTTCAGGAAATGCAAAAACTAATAACAAAGGTAAAGACCAGAAAGTGTACTTGGAGCCCAGTCTTGTTTACTTCATTCATGCAAGTATTGTTATTCCTCTAGATCAGGATTTTCAACCTGAGAGTTGTGAGCTACAGCAGTATTCACTTATGTTAATCTTCCTAATAACTAAAGTGAGACTGCTTGTGTGAATAAGGCAATTGGGATTCAGCACTGAATACATATTGATTAATAAGAACCTACAAAACTTCCACCATTAAAGTGTAAATGTACTGTTGAGGAAATTTTTTTTTTGTTGGATTATTGTGACATTTAGAGACAAGACTGCCATTGGCATATGCCATATGTAAAAATAAGTGAAGAAACACACACACGTGTGAAGACCCATTTAAAGGTATGTGATAACTAACCTTGTTTTCAATTTGCATTAAATAGTACAGAATTAAAGTCTGCTAATAAATCTCTAATGCACATTTTTAGCATCATATGCAACATCGCCTTGCTCAAAGATTGAAGCAGCCATCTGGATGTGAGTCAATGCTCAAGAATGAAAATCGATTTGCATTAGGAAATACAGAGGTTTTTACTCTAAAGGTAAGAATTGGTGAACATCATCCATTTTACAGCCATAGATTTGGAAGCAGGGCCTGAGTTAAGTTGGGTGGCAATAAATGTTTTAAGTTAGGGCTGTCCAACTTCTAAGCAGCTGGAGGCCAAACACCACACAAGCTGCTCCAGCAGGGGCTGTACCTCTGCAAGCCACACCAGCATGAGCCACAGACTCTCCCAGGAGAGTTTATTAGCATGCCATGTGGATGCCTGCCCTGCTGCACTGCACAGGTGCCACCTTCTGCTTCACTGTGCACCTCACTATTGTACCATGTCCCTGAGTGGGACCTAACACCCCTCACAACTGCATTGCACATGTGCTTCCCCCCTCCCCACCCCTCATATCATCTGCCTGCCTCGCCCTAGCCATACTGCCCTGCCCTGCCCTGCCCTGCCCTGCCCCCTGGAGCAGAGGCAGGCAGCAAAAACCAGAAGAGGGAGGGGAAGCCTGGAGACTCCAGCTGCTGTTTCAACTGAAATGATGGGGGAGCAGTTGCCAGGTAGGAGCCCAGGGGCTGCAACTTAACACCTCCCAGGCCACATGCAGCCCATAGGCTGGCCACTAGTTGGGCAGCCCTGTTTTAGATGAAGACAAATTGTATCTGATTATTTGGGAGGGTGATGGGAGCACAAAGAGTGGGCTCAGGGAGTGTGGTTCCTCAACAAGTGCTCCTTTGACCTCTCTCATCCTATGTTGTTAGTTTTCCAATTGGTCTTTCCCTTGGTATCCCCTTGGGCAGCGTATTTTTCAGTGACACTTTCTTTCTTCCCACCCTGAGAGAGCAATAAAAATGATTAGAAACATCAGCTGCATGTGGGGAGAGAGGGACAAGGTTATACAGATGAAGATCAAGAGATTCACTTTGCAGGAAGAAACAATAATCCGAAAGGGAGTTTCTAAGGAGTTGAAAGAGCTTTCCATTTGGCATCATGAGGTCCTTGCTTGTACATGTGTTTCATGTGCTGTGTTTGTATCGCTCCCAGTCCTAAGAACAGAAGGCCAGGGCTCAAATTTCAATAAGAATTTTATCACTAGCCACCAGTTCAGCCCCTGGTGGTCTATGCACATGTATAACTCCTGCTGATGTTGATGGAAATTAGGATTTTTTTATTTCTCTGCAGCACAAAGAAAAAACTATAGATCAAGACAGAGGTTGTCATGCAAATTCCCGTACATTTACAGATGAATCTCAATGTACGGATAAAAGCAGTTTGCAAAGTGAAGAAGAGTTTTTTCTCAAAAGCAACAAGACAGAAATGCCAAGAGGGATAAATGTAAATAGCTGGGATCTGCCAGCATTGAAAGAAGAAGAGATGCCTTTCTCAAAGGGCCACAAGATCAGGGTTGACAGGGAAAGCAGCGGAGTGATGACAGACTGGTTGAATAACACCTCACTAAGAACAGTTTTAACTAAAAATGAGTATACCTGGAAAGATAATGGAGCAGATGGACTTGTCTACAATGAGTATTTATTTCGAACTACTGATCAGCTGAAGTCCCATTCTGCAAGCAAGGTGGAAAAAACTAAATTATACGCTGCCATGTTGCCAAGGATCTGGGATGTCCCCGCTGATCTGGGAGATGATAAACAACAAAACTCCCCTGACATTGAAATTGATAGAGCTGCAATAAGAGGATATATCAGTACGCCATGTTCAGTCAGAAAGAGAACATTTATGGTCTATATTTGTGGAGGCTATCAAGGTATGACATCTAGAAAATGGCTCTAATCCCTTTGCAGACTCTCTTCACCCTGAGATTCCTGGTTTATCATGCACTGCACCTGAACTCATCATTGTTCACTATTTGCAGTTACCAGAATTGTGGTAGGTAGTGTGCTTTGGAGAAAAAAAACAAGAACAAAAAAATGCATTAGGCTTAGGAGTGAGGGCAGTTTGGTTCTTTTCTTGACTGGTATCAGATGACTGTGCCATAAGCAAGTTGCTTCACTTATTCTCCATTTCCCTTTCTACCCAGAAGGCTTAATAAAGCACACCTACCCACTTCCTGGGGTTAAAGTCAGTTTCTTTTAACTTACTATGTAAATACGAAATTGAGGGGAGAAAGGAAAATCCTGCCCTGAAGAACTTGGTATTTAAACAGGCATTACACAGTCTCAAAGTGTGTGTGTGTGTATCAGGGGAAGCAGCAGTCATCTGCAGTTTTTTATTTTTAACAGGCGTGTCCAGGATCCTACCAAACATCAAATGAATATGGATAAGTTAGACTACAAAAACTCAAAATACTACACCAAAATACTTCCAACCCTCAAATCCTGAAGCTTCCTACCTTCAACCTTGCTTTATTAGAAATTGCCAGATTATGTTTCCCTGTTTCTGTCTGTGGTGTGGAGGTACCATTAGTCTTAGTAGAAACGGTGGGAATTCAAGGCACAAGGCAGTTCCCTGGGTTGTTTTTATTTCAATACAGTTATCAAGCATGCTGTATTTATGTCTAATACATTTTAAAGATGACAAAATAGTTTTGTAAGGTGATTTAAAATGCATGCAAAAAGATACGGCAAAAGTTTACATACAGGAACAAATCACCAAGTTTGATTTTAACTGCGAGGCCCTTATGTTAAGTAAATGCAGTTTCCAACATGCAAAGAAATGCTGTTCCCAAAGCTTCCGAAGTTTGGCTTTAGATTTTCATTCAGACTTTTGAGTAACCTGAATTTCAGGGCTATTGTAAACTTGGAGTTTGGTTGTCACATAGTAGAAAGAGGGGGCCATAGCCTCTCTGATTCTGCTACCCTTGGCAACTGTTCATTTTGTTCATAGGATTGTGGGGGGACAGGACAACAGTCCAAATATAGATCCAGATTTTAAATATCTGGGAGTATGTAAATTTCTAATGGTCAATGTACATCCTATGAGGAGAACTATTAAAATATGCAAGATTCATTCAAATACTGACTATAATGCAATCATGCTAAGATACAATGTATATATATAGCATTTAGTTATAAACTAAAAAATCCATCCACCTTCATAAATAAAATGCTCTCCAAACGCTCTCCTTTTTATTTGAAAAATTGTGATTCTGTTGCCTCTCAAATTTTTGTTTCATCATCAAATACTGCAAAGCTATCATGTTTATCAGTATAACAATTTATATTCACTGTGCTTGTTTTCACATCAGATTCAGAAGAGGAAAGAAATGAATTAATGAAAAGATCATACCCACAGCTATACAGTTACTGTAAAGAACGAGGCTATGATTTCCAGATGCTGGACCTGAGGTGGGGACTAACAGATGGTGTCAGCAATGATCACCACATGGTTTCATTACACCTGGAAGCTCTGAAGAAGTGTCAGGAGTTAGGACAGCAGATGTTCTTTGTAAGCTATGGTTTTATTTGCTGTGTTTAATTTGTAATATTTTTTAGGATTTGTATTCATTTTATATGGCAAACAGCATGTATCTGACAAATCCAGAACATGGAAAAAGAGAGGTTATTTGAAGATAATCTACTGATTAATGTTGAGTCAAGCCTCAGAACCATTTACTGAAGGTATAGACCAAGTCTATATTTGTCTTCTGTGTATGTTTGTTTTCTCCTTAGCGTTTTATCATTATATATTCAGGTTTTCATTGGGCAAAAGCATGATGATCCTGTCATCCCACATACCATATCAAAGGAGAATTTAGAGGCAATTAAAAACACAATTGAAAGCCTGAAGTTGGTTGCAATACAGCAAAAGCAGAACATGTCAAGTGGTGTAAAGCTTGATGGAACAAAAGAGGCAGTTCTAACTAAGAAAACAGAACATGTAGATGATAATCATACTGACACTTCTAAAGAGTTTCTGGGAACAGGCAAGTCATCAGAAGAAAATATAACTGAGATGCGTGACAATAAAGAATTGGAATCAAATATTTCAGATGAACAGGATTTGTCTAATACATCCCCTCTCACAGAACATAAATCTGCAGCTGAATATGAGAAAGAGTTGCGGCTTCTTAATCAGTGGTACAGATTGGATGAAAATTATGTCCCAAGTGTTTACAGCCTGCAGCCCATCAGGTTAGAGTTCTATTACTTCTGCTTTGAAGTTATGAATTTAGGAATATATATGTGTGTGTATATATATATATATGTATATATATATGTTTTTAATTTCAAACCATTTGAGAGATTGATTTATTTTCAGTTAATCCAAAATTGGATCACTTCAAAAAAATCAATGAAAGGTAAATTACTAAGCAGCTGAGTAAAATAAACATTCCAGCATGAGGAGCTGCAAAAGAGGATGAACTTAATGAGCAAGGCAGTGCCTTTCAGCTTTTTCTGCAATGTAATGGTGTCTGTGGTTAAATGAACAACACAGATACAAATAGAAAGTATTACTTAAAACGAAATCTACTTTTGTGATGTTAATAATTATACTAATATTTTTTCATAGTTTTCATATGATTTGTCTCATTCTTCTGCATAGCACATTTTACAAAGACATATTCAGCAAGGATCCTGTACGCAAGCAGCAAGCTAAAAGCAAATGGCTGAGCTCTTTTCAGAAGCTACATAAGATACTTCAGGAATATGCTTCAATTGCTGTTGGCCAAGACACAGCGAGTATGCTACTTAAAACAGGTGAGTTGTGAAGATACAGAAGAGAAAAACATGTCACTTAATTGGAATGAGTAACAATACATTGTTTCCAGGATAAAAAATAGTAGACTCCACTAGAAAAGAAATGGGCAAATAATTTGGAGGAGCTGAAATATCTTTTTTTTTTACTGATAGCCTGCACATTTTTTACTGGCAACCAAACTTTTGTACTGTGATTGGTGTTAAACCACTTAACTTTAATCTGGCCCCTGTTCAGGACCTGGCAGAAGGGTTACATTTACATTATATAAAACAGTCAACAAAAAAGTTTGGTTGTCAGTAAAAAAAAATTGTCTTGAGTTGGCAACTGTGTTCACAGCAGCCATAATCATTAAAACATAGCTATTGTCTAATTTAGTAGAGTTTACTAGGAGTATTGGCCTTTATATATGACACTAGCAAAACACAATTTTCAGATACTTACTTTTGTCCTAGTATCTTGCCTATTTTCCAAGCCACTTTTTTCAGAATATTATTTTAAGTGATCAAAGTTTAATTTTAAAAAGTGTGTTTGTATGTGTATGTACCCACATGCACACTAAGAATCAGACTATGTTTTCCCTTTGTAAGTTTTGCAGCAAGAGGTTGATCAAGGGCTCTGTGTCCACGGCTTTCCTGAAGACCATTGCCACTGCTTCAAGAGGGACATCTGTGACTTGCAATTCAACTTGTCCAGAAAACAAGCTTCAAAATATATTGATGTCCATCCTCTGAAACCAGAGATTAATATAGGAATGTATGAAGCACACCAGAACTTCATAAAAAGCATTTATACAAGGGTATGCTAATTATCATTTTCCAATAGCTTGGTTCTGCCCACTGCATCGGGCACTAGTCAGGAAAAAAATAGTATTTTGTGTATCTTCCCATGCATCCAACTTTTTGCTTTTTTTTACACTGCTTCCTGCAACTGCAATGACATGTCTTCTTCAAAGCCAAGTGTTTTTAATTTTCCATCAGACCTTTTATCACAACTTACTACTTTCACCTTGTTTTTTCCTGCTTTGATCTTCATTCCTGCATATGCTACTTTTGCCCTAACTTCAGTCTTCTAAGTCACCCTCACATATCACTCTTATTTGTTATATCCTTTATTTGACTCATCTTTACTTCAGTGCTTTGTCCGTTAGCTCTATCTTCTGTTTTTGTGGACAGGGTCTTTCTGGAAGAACCCATCCTGAAAGAGACATGGAAAGCTAGTGTTATGTAAGGCTCATATTATACCACTCTTAATTCATGTTGAATGTTCCGTGAGGAGTCACACTGAGACCAGTTATGGAATAATGTATTATTCGGTGTGAGATGCAAATCTGAACCTTAATATGTAATAACAGTATTAATAGCTATTAATTGATTAATCCACATGTTGTGTGGATCTAATGAAGACCAAGAAGTGTTAAAATATGAGACTAAAGTGTGTTCTTGGACATACTGCAAGCATGAGAACTGAGCCAATGACTTTATTTATTTATTTTTTGCAAGTGAACTCACAGCAAAGCAATTTGTATCCATCTATTAAGGATAATATAACAGTTGTAAGCAGTATGAGTGCATAATTATTTTTGGTTTCTCTCTACCTTAATTTTCTCCTTAAGTCTTCTCCCCAGCCCCCAAACAATGTTCCCTCTAAGGAGCAGCGGTCCGTGACTGCACCACCGTGGTCCGTGAGCGCGCTGCCTCGGTCCAGCGTGGGACACTTACCGAAGTGGGCTGAAGGCCGGGGCCCAGAGGCTGGAGCTGGGGCCGCATGCTAGGGACCGGAGGCTGGGGCCAGGGGCTGGAGCTGGAAGCCGAGAGCCAGGGGTTGGGACCAGGGGCTGGGGAGTGGAGCACTTCCCCGGAGCTGGTGGACCCTGCGCCAGCCGTCCACGCCAGCCTCCATCCCTGCCTTGACTCACCTCAGGGAAGAGCCACTGCCTGCCCCAGTGAGGCTCCGCCAGCCTCAGGACACTGCTCCGCTCCCCGGCCCTGACGCCACGTGCCTCCTTGCTCCCTGAGGCGATGTGAGGGAGCGGAGCAGTGTCCCGGAGCCAGCAGAGCCTCACTCAGAGCAGGCAGCAGCTCCTCCCCGAGGTAAGGCAAGGCAGGGATGGAGGCTGGGGCGGGGGCTGGAGCGGGCTCTGCTGGCTCCGGGTAGGTGCTGCACTCCCCGGTCCTGATGCGGGGTAGCGGAGCACTTCCCCAGAGCCAGCAGAGCCCATACCAGGCTCTCGCCCCAGCCTCTCCTGGTGCACGGCCTTGAAAAGGCTGTGCGCGGCCACACTTTTATTTGTGCACGGCCACACACGTGCACGCCTTAGAGGGAACCTTGCCGCCAACCCCATTCAACTGTGTACTTGACTGTGCAGATTTATAAAGCAGAATCCACATTATCAAGTTTCCTATGTTTTATTCCCTATCTTTGCTACTTTTTCCTTCCTCCTTCATCTGTCAAGGTGCGGTGGCAGAGAGGTTAAGGTATCATTTCTGTTAATCCAGAAGCGTGTGTTCAAGCTTTGGTTTGGATTTGTGCCAAAGCCTGTCTCCAGTTGGTTGGATACCCAGTTGTGTAAATGGGTACCTGCTCATTCAGATGATGGGAGTCAAAGGTGGCTTATTACAGTGTTAGCTACACTATTTCCTTGTTCACCATTACATACAGAAACTGGTATATCTTATTCATACTGGGCCAATGGGCCATGTGAGTTTGAATGGATCTTTTCTGACCTTCATCTCGGTTTGACTCATTTGTCTCCCTATATTTCTAAATATCTTTTCACAGTTCCTCTTTGCTCCTTTTCTTTATTTTTAATGAAACCAATTTTTCAACTTTTTTTTTTCATTTCTATCTACAATCCAAACACTATGAAGTAAAAACTGTAAAGTATAAAAAAAATCATACAGAGTTGTTGGAACTTAAGCCTTACTACATTTCGCGGCTAAAAGTCACACCGATGAATGACAATTTTTAATCCAAGATTATTATTTTTTTGTTACAAGGACCATTTTGGGTTCCTTTTATTTGTACAGCATTGTTTTCCCTGTCTTTACAGCTCCATCACACTAATATATATGAAAAAAGTATTAGCTGGGGAAAAAAGGGGATTGATCCTGCCAGCAACAGATCCCATGCCTACTACCTTGAACGCCTCTGCAATGACTTTCAAAAAATAGTCATCACTCACTTCAGCAGGTCGGTTGCATAGCACTGTCTATAGAGACAAAAAGGGGAAAGAATACATCGTATGGAGAGACGAAAGACATGCTCCCATTGGTCTGAGTTTCATCTGCACTAAGTTACTGAAGAATTCTTTCACATTCAAATTAATCATAAAACAGGCTCGAGAGGAACAAAAGCCTGAAAAAACTGAGCTGACACGTTGCCTAGTTTGCAAGACTGGTATTTACAACAGGGGTTTTGTTTTAATTTTTACATACTAGTGAATGGTCTGATTGAAAACAAGTAAAAGACCATGTGAAAATCAAGCATTTCAACAGAATATGAAAATTTGGAACTAGAAAGTTGCTAGTTTTGCTGTCAGTGATAATTCTATAGTCTCACTCGCTGTCTTTATTTGATGTGTGGTTGTTAAGACAGTGACCAGTACTGCAAACCATACAACTGCATTGGGCTTTGTATTAAATTTAATGCCAGGCACTTTGGTGGTTACAAAGAAATTTTGAGTTGTTGTAAGAAGTACCCTTGAAATGACTAAGATAACTGAAATGAATCTTAATTTTTTTGTGCATGCTCCTACTCTCTTAAAATAATCCAATCATTCATATATGTTTAAGAGCATAGCTTTCACCCTAGATAACCTTCAGATGTTTTTAATACATCATGAAACTATTTTTTTGGCTTTGCTAGTCACTGTTAAGGAAAAAATATTCATTTATCTTTGACAAGCTGTGAGTATGTATTTTTTCCTGGAGTGGGAAAGTAAATCTATTTAACTTAGAGCCTTTTTTTCTGCTTTTCTTTGATTAGGCTGATCAAATCAAAAAAAATTCCAGATGTGTTGGATGCAAGGAGAAGAAAGCAAATACTCCAAATTCACAGGGATGAAGAGATCCTAGAACACATCCAGCATTGCCAGGGACTGTGAGTTCAGCAATGGGCTGCTGCTTCTTTTATACACATCAGCACAAAACAAATGGAACATGGTTTGGTTAAAAGAGGAGTTAGGATAGTTTACCCGACTAAAATTTTACTGAGATTTTTCCTTTCATGTGTCAGGATATCACTGTTTTCTTTCTGGCTTTGTATGCATGTGAAAATCCTGCACAGGACATCTAAATCGGGGCAATAGTTGCTGGGTTTAATTTTTATTTTGTTTTACTTTTTCTAAAGAAACAGTTTGCTGAGAAGATTTTAGAACAAGTGCAGATTTCAATCTCTATTTTCCGGATTGAAATTCCAATTTCAATTTCCATTTTCACCCATCCTCATTTTCTGAATAAGACAATGTACCAGATAATTGCTTGGGTAAAGTGAAAAATAGATGAAGTGAGGTCCCAGGCAGCAGATATCATCTCAGCCTGCACTGAGACTTGTTGCAAAGGTTAAAAAACGGTGTCCAGCTTTGCCTGCCTTTCTCTCAGATTCTAGTAGAAGGGAGTGAAGTTTTTAGGAAGCTTAGGTTAATTGCCCATGATCAACCATTTCTGAGAGAATATAATGGAGTGAAAAGAATTTTATGCTTCAGATGGGTTAGGCCCAAGCTTTCTCTGACATTAAAATGTGCTTTATGATTGTGAAATTTTATGCACACATATTAATTTAGATAAACATTGTCGTCTAGGATCAGCCCAGATTGCTGGTCATTATGTTAGTGTGTATTTTATTCCATGAGAAAGGTGGCAAATATTGCTTCCTGCAAGTCTCATTGTGTTATATGACCTATGAGTCAGACTCCATGCTAAACTCCTTGGTCACAGAAAATCAACATTCTTATAGTTCAGCTATCATAGATACAGTTACCTTGGGAACACAGTTGAGGCTGGTTACTGGTCCCTTTCCAGGTTGTCTGCTTCCAACTAATAAAATACCTGAATCTAGAATATACTGACTCCTAAATAGACTCTATAGAGACTCTAGAATATACTGACTCCAGTTCCCAATCTACAGCAGAGTGCATAGCGTGCATGCATGGCAGATGTCAACAACCCTCTTTAATAAACACAAGTAAATATACTCTCTTTCTGATGGAGAATTAGAGAGTGTCACTAAGCACAATTTCCCTGTCAAATTCCAAGGGACAAAAATGAGTAATGACATTTTTTGGAAATTAAACAAATTAAAAAAAAACAAACCAGCGGTATATTTTGAGCATCCCTTCATCACTGGTTCTCCATGGGGCCAGCTTAATAACATGCTCCCTTAGTCTTCATGAATGGAAAACAGTATGGAGCTTGCAAAAATAATTTGGAACATTGGTCATCTAGTAGAGAAATTAAACACTTACATGTTAAAATGTCTGTTTCATGAATGGAGTGATGATGATGAGGTAGTTTGATTCAGTAGTATTAATTCAGACATAACTTACTGAGAAATTTGATAATCTAATTGAAGAATGGGCAGTTGTCTGAAGTTATGATTGACTAGCCTAGAAAAAAAAACTATAGCTATATTAGATGTGTGGGGAAAATATGAAATAATGGGAAAACAAGGCATACAAAACTGAGGAAAAGATTATTTCATTATCAGTAAGGGTGTGTCTTTAATTTACCACTTTATGTAAAAAAAACAACTTTGGGACGGTGAGAATTTCAATACAGAAAATAGATAAAAGTATGATGAGATTGAACTTCTGTTTCTCACAAAGAAAATGTTTCTTTAAAGTTGGAAAATTTACTGCCTTGACTTTCTTTGCCCCTTCACCTTGGTTTCCTTGTTTTCCAAATTATATGAGGGATTTGTGACACTAGCTTAAATTTTTAACACTGGCTTTTCGTGCTTCCATGTCTACCTCCATTTCATATAGGATTAAATGTGTCATAGGAAGAGAAACTTTTCTCTGTCATGTGAAGAATCAGATTTTATCTTCAAACAGAAAATTAATTGTGTTGCATGGAGAGGCAGGAAGTGGAAAAAGTACTCTCATGGCAAAGGCAGCATCCTTAGCTCCTCATTGGATACCAGGGTAAGGATCACTCAGACTGATGGAAAACAGAAAATGTATATTGTTGATACGAAGGACGTTCTGTCTCTTCCCTTGGCTCGCTAGAACAAGTAGCAGGTATCAGGCTCTTTGTATATGAAGCTTGGCTTAAGAATTCACTGTTGGGGTCCATATTAATGTAAAAGAAATTCCTTTCATAACATATCCAGGGGTTTTGAAAATTAAAATATTGGTGTGAGACATGTTTTTGCCATTTAACCTGTTTAAATAGATGTGGATTTGAGGTTATATGAGTTTAATGAATGAGCAAATGACAGATCCATTCAACTGTTGCTGGGTGAGAGCAACATAAAATCAGGCAGCCTAAGGGCTTTGGTGGAGAGACCTTAATGATATTGTCATTATGCCAAACAACCTGCTTAAGATCAAGAAGTAAGCTTTTGTGGAAAAACAGCATTTCTTTCTTTCACAGGGACCTCAGAGTCATAATCCGATTTATTGGTGTTACTGGTGAAAGCAGAAATGTCCGATTGGTTCTCTTAAGCCTTTGCTACCAAATTGCTGACATTTACCAGATCTCCATAAACTTATCAGAGGTAACAAAAGTAAATCTCAGTTTTGCTTCGGTGGTGCACTGATCAATGTTCTTTTTGTAAGATTACAAATCATATGGTGATTCTGCTACTAAGATAACCAATTCATTCAGGACACAGCATGGTTATGATTTAATATATTGTAGTACAGGGGTGGCCAACCTGCAGCATGAATGCCACAAGTGGCAAAGGCAGCCTCTGTGTGTAGCATACAGCAGACTGGGGAGGAGGCAGGAAGCATATGGGCAGATAGGGCAGGGAGCAGAAAGCAGATCAGTGAATCGGGCAGAGAAAGGGGATCAGAGTGGCACTCGGGTGGGTGTGGGGCTAATTTGCGGCACACCTACCAAAAAGGTTGGCCCCCACTGCTATAGTCTGTAATACCATTATTGTGGGAGGCCTAAATTTTGTATACAACTATAAAGCACACTTAATTTTCACAATCCTCTTTTTAAATTGATAATCCTGTGTAGACACGTATAGTCCCATATACATATAAAGCACAACTAATTTAAACATATCATTTCATTTTTCCACTGCAGATATCTTTTATCTTTGATTGCCAGTATCTAGTTACCTTTATTCCCTCAGCCTTTGAAAATATACCAGCCTGGTCACAACAATGTATTTTCCTATTGTTTCTTTAAACCTGTAACAAGATGCAAGCAGGAAAGGGTATGGGGCAAGGTCTCTACTGGTAGCCATCAAGAAGTAGTGTGGCAGATCCTTATGTGTTGGTGTGGCAGCGCCAAAGATGTGGTTTACATCGGGACCTATACTATCCATCTGGTGCGGGGCCCCTCCCCTCAACTCACCTGCCACGACTTGGTGTTACTGAATGAAAGGGAGGGGTTCAGTGGAGATCTTCTTCCTGGGGGACCCTGGGGACGGTAGTAGTCATGGTCTTGACGTGATGTTCCGCAGGGCTCCACCTCCCCTACACCCCGTCCACTTGCCAACTGAATGGGTGACGCCTGCGTAGTTCAGCCATGCCCCGTCGACCCCTCTCATAAGGGGGACCAGCATTAGCGTGGGTTCTGGTGGGCTAGCCCTGTTATCACTACAGCTAGCATCTCTGCCTCGGATGCTGACAGGCTAGGCTTCTGTCGGCTGGCATCCTCCTTGCTGCCTCTGGGCGGGACGCCTCTAAAGCTCTTTATCAAGTAGACCGCTGGAAAGGGGGGCGGGGTGGAGAGGTGGTGGAACTGCCTCCTCCCTCCCAGCCTTCTACAGGGCCTCAGCTTCCCCTGGCTCTGGATGCTGGCACTGAGCCGGCTGCAGTGCTCCTGCCCACCACAGGAGCCTCAACACACTGGGCGTGCTCCACACCGGTGTGCTCCCTCTCCACTCCCCAGCTGGGTTCCGGTGGGGCTTTTAGTCTTCCCATGGTGGCTGCTCCAGCTGCTGCAATTGGCTCCGCTGTTCCCTGCCCGGGGAACAGCTGATTAAACAGCTGGCGTAATGCTGCCTCGCACAGCCACGGCTCCTCCTCCAGGTCCGGCTGAGCCCCCGAAGGTAAGTTTCCCGGTGGAGGGGCTGCTTGTGCGGCTTGGGGCCCACAGGGACTGCCCCCTCCCCTTTGGGAGCCTGTGGGGGCATCTTGCCGCCACAGTTGGAAACTGTCATAGCTGCATCCATTGAATGGCAGTTTACATGCGCTGAGAATCCTGTTAATGTCAGGGATAATGCTGTTTATGCTTGTAACATATTTTATTCAGCGTTAAAAGAAAGTAACTCAGATTTTTTTTTACGATGGGCATATGGCAAAAACTCTGATCATATTAGTGAAAATGATGAGGAATCACACTTACGGAACGAAGAAAACTTTCTGAATCCTATAAAAATGCATTGACCAGAAACATCAAATTTCAAGTCTCCAAGTACATGTCAAGAATGAAAATGCTTTCTAAAGAGGATGTTTTCTTAAAAGAAATATAGCTCAACCAGTTCATTATATTGTATGTTAATGTCAAGAGAGCTATCTCACAAGCCCGGTCTCCACACCAAGCCACCCCCTTGTTAATGAGCAAACTGCCTGTCTCTTTCATTTGCCATGCCTTGCTGTTCAATTGTTCATTTATTAATAGGTGGGAGGCTGCCCTTTGCAGGCCCAGCAGTACCATGGGCCCTACATACACACTCCGAACTCCCTTTACACATGTCCTATGCCTCGCAGATAACACACTCATTGACCTTTTTCTTGGCCTCCAACCTGGTGCCACACACTGAGCCTTTATCTTCCTCAGCCCAGCACCAGTTTTCATCAGCCTTGTACCAGCCCTCCATCCTGGTGGCACACACCGGGTCTCATCCATGGCCTAGCACCTGGCCCTCAGTTTTCATCAGTCAGGTACTGGACTTCCACACTGGTGGCACACATCAGGCCTCGACTTCCTCAGCCTAGCTTCAGGGCCCCAGTTTTCCTCAGCCATGGCCAATACTGTCCTGCACCTCCTTTCTCCAGGGGTTCCCAACTGCCACTTATTTGCAGGGCCTCTCAACTATGCCCCTCTCACATCGCTCCTTTTTCCAAGACCCCACAACTGCCACTCTTGTGCAGCCCTTCAGGTGCCCCTCTGCACCCTACTCTGCACCTCTGCCTCCACAATGAGGCACATACTGTGCTTGGCCCACCACACTGCCCTGCTCCTAGGGCATGGGGTCAAACACCTCGATAGGCTCAGGTGCCCTTCTCAGCATATCTGGCCCACTACACTGCCCTGCTTCTAGGGCATGTTAACATACCCACCTATGGTGGGGGCAGGAGTTTAAGTACCCCAACCTACCTTACACCGGGGAGGTCCTCAGTCCTGGTATTTGAGTGGCCCTGCCCCACCACAGGCTGGACCACCAGGCCTCCCTATCCTGGCAAGGTACAGTTTCAGGTCATGTCCAGGACCAGTGAGGCCTCCTCCTTCCCCATAGCCTCACCCTTACCTCCAAGGTGTTCCTGGAGCAGGGATTCAGCCAGATGTTGCCTCCACAGCTGCTACCACAAACTGCTCTCCTGTGCCCTTATAACTAAGCTCTGAAAATGGCCACCATCACCAACCAGCCCCCTTGCTCCAGCCCATAAAGTGACGTCGCACTGAACCTGCTCCGTCACAGTGGATCAACACCAACTGGTGTAAATAGAGATAGGCTTGGATGATTAGTTCTGATCTGATTATTTGTCACTGAATTTTGAAGACATTACAGATTAGGTCTACCTCTACTTTTAAAAGCAACTGCATCTAAGTTTAAAACTAAAAATTGATTGTAATTAAAATTACTACATGATGGGACTGTCTCAGATTTTGTATTTTTTTTAAAAGCACACGTGCTAGAACCTGTTATTTTCTGCGGCATTCTGCTGTTTCATGACCAGCAGATGCAGCGGAAATTAACTACAGTACTAATGGAGGACAATCCCGAAAGCTTATCAAATGCAGAATTTCAGTGTTTTAACTTCAGTCAGAATTGGGCAGGCAAGGGACTTTCTGATCTCTATAGATCTCATTATTGTACTTAGGGGGAGCATCTCCATGTTCATTAATGTGCCATTATTACTTCGCATTAAGTTATTACCTGTTATTACCTTTCAGTTAGCACTTGTTATTAGTCTACTGTACATTAATTTAGCACCTTTTGTTAAGTCACAGCAATAGTGCTTTAAATGGTGAAAAAAGCAACTTCTGGTTTGGTCAGGGAGGCCTCTGAACAGTCCTACACTTTCCAGGCTAGGAGACAAGGGGTACTTCACAGCCTCCTGGGGCTTCTCCACTGGTCAGAAATTTGACCAGTGTACAAAAGTTATTTAAAGCACTATAGGCTACTAAAGTGCTGTAAAATATAGGATTTCAAATTTAATATCTCATCTAACAAGGGGTAATTTTAAGTGCTGTACCCATTTTTAAAGTGCTGCAGAGTCATGCCCCTTTGTTAAGTCACAGTAATAAATCACTTTAAATGACAAAAAAGCAACTTCTGTACACACCCTGGGTGCATCTACAGAGACACTAAATGTGAAGTAGACTAATTCTATTGTACATTAGCATGTCATGGCAAAAACCATGCTAATGCGCAGTAGAATAAGTCTACTGCACATTAGCGTCACTAAAAAACTGCACCGGTGCTACTGTGCAGTAGTGTTGGTTACTGCACATTAAGTTAGTACCTGTAATAAGTGACCAGTGGAGAAGCCCCAAGAGGCTGTGGAGCGCTCCCTGCCTCCTAGTCTGAAAAGTGCAGGGAGGCTCAGAGGCCCCTCTGATCAAACACTGCACTTCTGTCATGTTTAAGAACTCTGTCACCTTATAGTGCTATAAAAAGTGCTCTAAATTATAGCACCGTGAAACATGCATGGAGCACTTCTGTATACCCCCTTAGCAGCTAATTTGTGTTCAGATAGCTTACAGGATTTGGTCAAACGTGTAATTTAGCGTAATAATGCCAACACAGATTGATAAGGTAATTTCATACTTGGTTATAAGTATGGAAGGCAAAAACAGTATTTAGCAAATAGGAAAAGACAATGTGGATAAGAAAAGAGTCCTATAAAATTCATTGACTTTTTAAAAGATATCCCAAGTCCTTTTTATTTCGGGGGTGGGGGGATGGTTACTGATCATTCTGCATATCTTAAAGTTAGTATTGGAGCCAGGTAAAAATATACATATACCCTTCTTTGAACTTAGATCTGCTGATCTGTTTTTTGGGGTTTTTTATGGAAAACTTTTGGGTACAACAATGATGAGAATCAGAGAAAACTCTAAAGTTAGATACAGGTTTCCTTCATTTTATATGAGTTATGTATGTGCAAATTCATTCTTATGCGATGACCCTTTATATACCAAAAATTTGTTATATGCAAGGTAAATTCACTCTTATGAGACCAGTGTGGTGGAAGCCCACAGTCAGCTGCTTTGTGCACTGCATTGTAGGAATGATACACAGCAAAATATAGTCTCCAGTGTGGATCTGTGTTCCTCGTTCGTTGTCTGCGACAGTTTTCTGTAGTTGCCATCCCCATTATAGTAACACTTGCCACCACCCTGTGCTTGTGTGTACTGTCTGCTGTTGGTGAGTACCAAAATTGTCTTGTAAAAGTGGTAGAAATGGGTCTGGGGGTCAGTACAGTCAAGGTCTTGCAACATATCCCTATTTGTTACATTGTAAAGTGGGTTCCCTTTATGCAAATTTGAGTTATATGCTGTTTTCCAGAAACGCATGTACAGCGTAAGTGAGGGAAACCTGTATCCTGTGTCAATGGCAGGCACTGACCAATTGCAGCTAGTGAGATGCTTTACTCCTACTCAGTGAAGCAGAAGAATGCCAATATGCACTCAACCAGCTGCTGTTAGCAATTTGTACTGGCAATCCATTCTTCTGCTGAGGTTACAATTGGAAGTATATCTGTTCCCCCTCATTACAACAGGGTGGATGGATTTAGCTGACACTATTTTATATTTAGTTCTAACGCTGAGGCATATAACTATTGTTTAAGCAATTTAAAGAAACTCTGCTGCAACCAAGAATGTTATTGATGTGCTTGTGACATTCAGTTGATTCCAAAATGGAAAACAGTAATAGCTTAATTTGCAAATAGCAACAAAAAAAATCACATTTGTCCTCCCTAAGTATTTTCAGTACTCAGAATTCATATGGCTGCTACTTCCAGCACTTACTTAAAGTCGCAGCATAATTCAGTGCAAGCTTCAGGGCAAAAGAAAATCTAGAGCTTCCAATTAAATTTAAAGCAAAACCAAGACTTGATAGTCCATAAAATATAGCATACTTAAAGTGATAAAAAATTGGTACAGCATGCCACTACATTCTCATTGATTTGACTCTTCCTTCTTTATGGTTACAAAGCAGCCCGTTCAAGCCAGCCTCATGTATAGGGATACTGTTGATGCACAGAGTAACATTCTGTTCAAATCCTGCTTACCTTACTTACACATGTATTCCACTGACATCTTAACAGATATCTGAATCTCTTGGGTCCTAGCACTGTGGTAGCACAGTATTTGTATGCCAGACAAACTGAGGACTTTGTCCTCTTCCACATCTTTTATATCTTTCCCAGTCAGGTCTCAGTACTTCCTACAAGAGCCAGATTTCTTCAGTGATCTCATTGTTACTGAAGAACCAGCCCGTCTCAGACAAAAGTGGTCACAGAGACATCTGGGTTAGGCATAAAACGCACCAAGTACAATAAGACAAGTATTTTCACATGGCTAAAAATATCCTCTTTTTCAAATAAGGATTTTGAAGCATTGGTTCAGGAGTTTGCCTCATTGCTGGAATTTGCTACAAAGGATAAAGCACTTCTGATAAGTCTGGATGGTTTAGATGAGCTGTCTGAGGAATATGGAGCTGACTTATCCTGGATACCCACAAAACTACCTGAAAATGTATATTTTATGGTTTCTACATCCACAGAATCAAACTGCTCATGCTTAAAAGCATTGAAGGTAAAATATTGTTTGTCTATTAAGGAACATAATGTATGTTGACATTTAATATCTAGTTTCACTCTTTATTATTCATGTTTGAGTATTTTATTTATTAAGGGAATAATGAAATGTGGTTAGAATAATTTAGGACACATATAACCAAATATACACAATTCAGAAAGAGTAAAAAATGTACATACTAACCCTCCAGAATGCAACCAAAAGCATTTCTGTCCATAATCACCTCCCCACTAAATAAATAAATCCCCTAAGATATATCCCCTTTGATTTATTTTAAACATTGTGCTTGAAAATTAAGACTGCCATCTACCCATGTGACTAATCTTTATTCAAGTGTTAGTCCATTGGTAACAGTGGAATCGTGCTTGTGAGCAAAGTCTCACAGAATCAAGTTCTTAACCTGTAAAGATCTAAATTTACAATGACCTGACCGTCTTCAGCTCCTATTGATTTGTATCCTGTTGCTGCAGTTGGAACTGTACAGATGGATCTTCTGTCCGTGGAGGTTGGTTAGGCCACAGAGGTCTGCTAGCACAGATCTGACTGCAGGAAAAGAGTAGTATAACAGGTGAAACCCAGAACTCTAGTCTAGTCTGTTGTTCTATAATTTTTAAGTCCATGTATGTTTGATATTTGGTTAGTGAACTCAGTTGTTAAACAGGTAATTTATGACAGATACAAAACAATCCTGCCATGTATTTTCATAGCTTGAAGCTTTGGACTATATTAGGAATACATGTGATTTAAAAAAATATTACAATGCCATGTTAATTTTACTATTATACTCTTAGAACGTGTTCAGGATGGTACAGTGAACAAATCCTAGCAAGAAATAGAGTAAATATATATTACATCTATTGCATGCCATGTCAATACCTCAGTGCATATGCTGTGAATCAGGTTTGTCTTTGGTGTTCTGGTTTGACTCACAGTGGGTGCATCTACATGAGGTGCTTACTGCACATTAGCCTAATAACTGTGCAGTAGAGTGTCATGGCAAAAACTGTGCTAATAACCTACTGTGCAGTGTTATTAGGCTAATGCACATCATTAAATAACCATGTGCAGGAAAAGAGTAGTTTAATTATGGTGGGGTAGGCATTTTGTCTGAAAAACAAGTTTTAACATAACTACTTTTATAAAAATAAAAGCCTTCTTTGAGCATATCATGATTTTCCCTGATTTACTGAACACAAAATGTGACATGACAAATACCAGGAGTCTTATTAGAAATGCATCGCAGGATATTTTCAATGAATCTAGAAATATCAAAATATTACATGCTTACTTGAAATTTATTTTGGCGCTGAATTCTCCTCCTTTACCAGTTCAGTGGGGATGTGAGTATGTCAATTTAGGCAAGATTGTGCCTATTGTGAGAAGGTAGGGAAGCACTTAATTGTTTAAGGCAGTTTTTGGAGAAGACAGACACAACTACAGAAAACACACACACAATCCTTTTGTTTTCATTTAAAATTATTTTGTTTTTGCAGGAAATTGGAGTAGAACAGAATATTCTACAAATACCTTCTCTTACATTTACAGAAATAAATCATCTTATCACTTGCTGGTTGAAAAGAGATTGTCGAATACTCTCAACTTACCAGCAGCAACTCTTAATAGAGGCTTGTGTAGCCTGCCCACTACCACTCTATATGTTTTGTGCCTATAAAGAATCATTCTTGTGGACATCATTTAGCCTAGAGACAAAGGTATATCTTCCTCCAGATCTATCTAAAATGTACTCATGGTTAATGGAAAAAATGGAAAAAAACCATGGAGAGCAAGTCATCAAAAGAACGGCAGCCTACATCACTCTGTCAAAAAATGGTATAGCGCTGGAAGAACTGCTTGATCTCTTGTCCCTGGATGAAACAGTAATGCAGGAAATAACAAAATATCAGAAGGTCTCCGTTTTAGCATTCCCCCAAGTGTTATGGATGAAAATTCAGAAAGATTTTGGAGAACATCTGGTAGAACAAAGGAGTGAAAACACCTATGTTTTCAGCTGGGCTCATTCATTTCTGAAGCATATCTGTATGGAGCGATACCTGAAAACATGTGATTTGCAGCTGTCTTTGCATGCTGCTTTTGCAGATTACTACCTGGGACACAAGGCTCCCAAAATAAATGGTGAAATGACCACTTTCCAACCTCTGGCCTGGGTTTTGAAGAAGGAATCCAAAGTCAGTTATGTTTTCAACCTTCGCAAGCTTGTTGGAACTTCATATCACCTGATCAAATCTAATAATATTCCCATGTTAATAACAGAATGCTTGTTTAACTATGAGTTTCTTTTACATAAAGCATGTGCTTTATCAGTGATCAGCATAGAAGAGGATTTAAAAGCAGCTGCTAGTGTTGAGAGGTGAGTTTACAATAGAACCTAAGAAGTACAATAATAATAGTAATAGATCTGGAAATTAAATGAGGCCTGAGCCTCCCTTCTTTATTCCCATGCACTACTCCAGCATTGTATGTATTGCCTCTGAACAGCAGTGTAGTATTTTATCATGGTCTATCCTCTTTCACTAACAATTATTTTATATATAAATGTCACTATCTACTACATCTACTAATTAGGTCCTCAGGATTTGAAATTCTGGTAACGTATTCTTATGCCCCATTCTCCTCTTGGGGCCAAGGTCTCCAACCAAAGCACATCTGCCATCTACTTTGGTCATCAAATGTCTCAGTTTAAAAAACCTAATAAAACTCTGTTTAGATGAAAAAATACTAAACTCACCTGTGTCTTTCTGAGTTTCCATGTAAAAACAATACATTGATAGAGCATTTGTTTTTTTTATTCATCCCACAGGACATTACTTGACTTGAATCTGTTAAGTGAAACTCTCAAGTTATCCAAGAAAGTTTTACTAAAGGACCCATATCAGCTGGCTTCACAGCTTATAGGTCGTCTGCATCAAATTGTAGCTGCAGATAAACCAGTAGCACCAGGTACCTACCACTTTTATTTATTTATTTTATTTATTTTTAATAAATTCAACTTCATGACCATGGCATTTGTACTTAGCATTCTCTGGCTCTGGATTTTAAAATGTTTTAATAAATAGTTGTGTTTTAAAAAGGAACTTAAACTATTAAAGGTTTGTTATTTTTGCCTTTATGAATGAGAAGTAACTTTGAGTGAGACAATAAGAACATTGTTAAATGATTGGATCTAGCATATAGTAATAAACAATGTTCCCAATATTTATCTTCCATGTCCACATATCTGGAGCAGTTGGGGGGGGGGGGCGGTGAAAACAGTATCATTATTATAAAAGAACCTGTGAACTACTGGTTATTGGAAGATGTTAAGAAATTCAATATAATGACAGACTTGGTCTTCTTCCATATTTTCTTGCATATAATCTGCACGTTCCCCCTTTCCCCCCCAGAAAAAAACAGTTGGGGAAAATGGGGTGCACATTATATGCAAGGAAAAGGGATACCCATGGTTCTGCAAATTTGGTGGGGTGGGTAGGGAAGGATGACTGTGACAGTATTAATCACTGTGGCTCTGCATTCCTGGACAGGAGGACTAATGAAACATGGAGGCACCCAGCCTCTGGGAGGTTTTAAGGTATTTAGGGAGGGCCTGTTGGGAAGTATGAGACTAAATCCACATCCCTAGCTGTCAGCACTGGTAGAGTCAG
>NW_005842200.1:1036277-1040781 GCF_000455745.1 Alligator sinensis | reverse complement strand
AGGAAAGTTGGTCTCTGAAAATACCGACATTGCTCTCCAAAGGACTATTTTAGAGTCAGAACAGAGTGTGAGATTCTTACATTTTGTATCTATATTCTGTCTTCATGTTCTGTGGTTACTTTTTCTTGTACCATTTAACTCTCTTGTGTAATGAATCTTTTCATGGTTTTATTTATTTTACTGACTGCCTGAGGTGAAAGTGATTTTCAAAGCAATTGTTCACTTTAGGCTTGCCCCTTTTACAATCCCCTATAATTTTATACAAACCAGGGTAAGATACCTAGTGCTATTGGAATTGCAAGGTCTAGTCCAAGGGCACATAGAAGTAAGCTCTCCTGGGATAAGAAGTTGTACAAGGGGCAAATTTTAGTCTATTCCTCAAAATAGTGAAGAGTAGCTTGGGGCCCTGGGAGCAACCCAACAGTGGTTTGTCACGGCTGTGTCCAGTGGTTTTATTAAATAATCAGAGGTTTCAAGATATGAAGTATTAAATGTTCTCTTTTGTTCTTAATTAAGGTGATCCTAAAAAATACCTGCACTTGCCAGCTCTGCTATCTCAGTGCCAAGAGTCTTCCATCCCTGTTCTTGTGCCTTCGACAACTTGTCTTCTGGCCCCTGGTGGCCTTCTTTGTGAACTTCTGCCAGGTAGGTGGGAAAAATACTTCTGAAATGTTTTGTAAAGGGTTTGGAGTTAAATTCTTTAGTCCTTACTTAATAGCCTGACTTTGGCAGGAGGTTTGTCTGAGTAAGAACGGTAGAATCAGGACCCTTATTAGCAATCTACCTCTTCTCTCCCAATTTAAGGAAAGGATCATTGTTCAGTGAGGTTATGACAATAAAAATTTCAGCATTCCTAGATTTTGAATTTTCGGAAAACTGACTTTTATTTTTATTTGCTGGTTGATAAAAAAAAAGATAAATCCACCAGTTGTAAGGCAGTGCTCTACTTCTGCTTTGTGCCATCAGTGTCAGCAAATTCCTTTCTTGTGTTATTTGTTCATATTAATTTGCCAGCAGTTCTGTTTTACGGCCAGCTGTTTGTTGAGCTTTTGAAAAACAGCTTAAAACCAAGGACAAAAGCCTTAGAGAAGATGAACAACTGAATATGAAAACTAGGCACAGGATTCTGAGTAGCATACCTCTCAATCTTCACAAAAATGGGTATAAAGTGACAGATCTGAACTAAGGGGGAGACAAAAAATTATTAAGCAGGAAACTCAGAATGCTGTGAAATTGGTTCTGACTGTGACCTAAGTTTCACGATTCCTTATTTCTTGAGGTAAATAATTTTTAACAACAAAAGCTAACTGAATCTGTGTGGCATTGCTTCTCTACAGAACTAATTATCATTTCTTACCCAGGGCTGTTGATTCCACTCCAGTGGCCTAACAACTGGGCCTAACAGCACTCAGCTTCACAATGCCCAAGTCCCATAACAGATGCCTCCAACTCGTTTTATCTTGCACTTAAAAGAAAAGATCCAAATTAGGATCTGACAGCTTTATTTGTTTAAAGTAAAAAAAAATTAGTCTCAAAGGTGCCACCTTGTCCTGCCTTCTGTCTTACTTCAGACTAACATGGCTAGCTTTACTGTTGCATTGTTGATATAAAATAATGAATAACGATGTATAATAATGAATTTATAATGTCCCAATTTTAACCTAGTCTCCTTTGTTAATTGTTCACAACGGTCTTAAACTCAAAGTTCCTCTTGAGCTGAAGTTTCTTGGTGACTATGCTTGGTCTCTGACCAAAGGGAGAGTTCCTGTGGAAAAATTAAAAAAAAAAAATCATTATTCCAAGTGTGCAAAATGCACTCCTGGAGAAAGTACACTTTCCCCACAACCTTTTCCCATCATTTTCCAATCAGAAGCTGTACCTTACTAGCTCAAAAGTGACTGACAACAGCAAGTTAAAAACCACATGATTATGTTGTAGGTTATACTGAATGCTAAGCAATAAGCCTGGTTTGAACACAGTTGCTTGAGTATTTCTGAAGTAAGGACAGTTTACATTTAAAATTGGAAGACAAAGAGAAGGAAAAAAAGTTGCTTAGGAAAATTTGATGCGGGTTGGAGAAAGACTAAGGTTATCTAAACTGTGAGCTTGTAACTGCTAGTATATGTGGATCCATAGGTTGTTTCAGTTTGGTGTTTTTTATCCACTTGACATTATATTTATATTTTGTATTAAGTGAAAAATACATAATACTAATAATAGTGTGAAGAGAAGGCCAGATTTAATGCATATTTTAGGCTTACCTCTACATTTCCTGAATTCTGCGCAATTGATTTCTCCATTATAAAATATTGAATTAATTATAGTGTTCCTGTCTAAAATACATTATAGTAGAAACCCTTGAGGAAACCTGAAAAAGACAGAAATATCAATCTCATCAAAACTTAATGTACTGGAAGCAGACAGTAATAGGTAATTACAAAAAGTGACCAAATTTAATTTGGGCTATTACCTAAGTCATTTAGAATTTGCACTCCCATGAACTCCTAGGTCATATGGACAAGATCACAGCAGTTGCAGAAACCCAGAAGGATCTCATGGTTGTGACAGCATCTCAGGATGGCACTTTGAAATACTGGGATTTGAACACTGGTAAAGCCACCTTCACTTTGTGCGGGGCTGGGAAGAACATTGACTCTATTACTGTGTGCCAAGAGAATAGGCTGGTTGCAGTGACTGAAAACAACTCCTTTAAAATCTGGGATCTTTCCCTGGGAAAAGTGATCTATAAAGCTGATGGTTTTCCAGACACTCCAATACTGACATCTGCAATGAATGGGCAATTCCTTTTGGTCTTTTTTGATGGAAGCCTGTTAGTCAAGGTGAGATTTTTTTTAATGTTCTCTGAATGAATGATAAGGACAACTTGGTTTTCAGTAACAGAACAGGCATTTTACAGAAGGTATTTATTCGTATAATAACAAATAGCCTTAAACATTTAAAATAGCATATCAGTGAGGTGAGTGCATACATACATTTTATGCTCTTTTAATTGGCTCAAAATAAAAAGATCACCTGAACATTAAAATGGGTAAATTATAATTTTTAAAGAGTATCCAAATATATATTAAACTTAGCTGTGTGACTGAGTGCTAATATGTATCCTGGAATGGGAGGATGACAGCATTTTGAGAAGACACACTGGAGCTCCTGTAAAAACTTGTTGGCATTCTGAATAGTTGTATTATTTTTTCAGGACTTACATGTCAGCAGACAATATGAACGTGGTGCTGAAAACGTGTACACATCATTAGAACTTGTGCTGTCCTGCAAGCTATGTACCTTTTTCAAGTTACAAATATAAGCATAAAGTTATGTGGAAAGGAAAGATGGGTGGAGAGAGCTAGATAATATTAATGGGAAAACCTATAAAACACGGTAATTCAGAAAAATACATTTGAGATGAGCAGGCTTCTGTGCTGGTAGGTTTTTCTGAACAAGTACCTTGTAAGCTCAGGTAAATGTTAGAATACTTAGTATTATTATGGCACTTTTCATCCTTGATGCACTGTAAACTCATTAGTCAATTAATCTCTCCTGTCCTTATTAAGTAGGAGAAACTAAGACAGAGAGGTTAAGTGACTTGCCCAGACAGCAGCTATATATACTTTCTATCACAACTGTGATCATAGAATTCAATATTGTCATAGAATTCAATATTGTTGCATATGATAATGTGCCAATTCTCACTTCAGAATAATTATTCTTCCAGGCCAATAACTTATGTAACTTTGGCCACTGACAGATACCTCAGAGGAAGGTGCAGAAATCCCCAAAATCCCTCCTCCTCTCCCTGACTCCCCCCAACAATTTGCTCATGGGATACTATTCTTCTTAACCATCTTCAGCTAATAGTTACCCTGTGTCCTGAAGAATGAGACTTTAATAACTCATTAATATTTAATCCCATCTAATAGAATCTTATGGATGATCTCCATATTTCAATATTTCAGGGAGGCTGGCTTATTTCTTTATTTAGTTTAACAATTAATCCAATTAAAACCCCCAGTTGAAAGATAGAGTGAGTAGATCTTCTCAGACAATTTCTACCCAAAGAAGATTTTCAATGATAACATGCCAGTGGAAAATAACCCACCAGAAAAGGAGACTTGCATTTAGGAAAGATAAAAAAAAATACCTGCAAAACTAACCAGTTGGTGTTAAATGAATAATTATGATGTGCAGTGTCCTGAGCAATTATTGAAATGTACTGCAGAGTTTTTAATGACTGGAAAGGGAAGAGGAGAAAACAGTAGCCTTTTGGGAGGCAGGTTAACCCAAATCCAAGATGACTCTGACTTAAAGATGCCCCCCAGTAATTAGATGCTATACATGGAAAATTATAAATTTGCTATAATTTTCTATGTATAGCATCTAATTATTGGAGGGTCATATTAAATGTGTTCCCTTGGCTTCTGCAACATGGAAAGCATCAGCAGTGGGGGCTAATGGCAGGGAGAACAGTGGGGGGGGGCAGGCAGTAAGA